>NW_026599198.1:0-25000 GCF_029784165.1 Wyeomyia smithii
TTTCACCCAATGACAAGTTTTAACCGGAGCATCATGCTGAGCCACCTGAGCTACTTGGTCCGAGGCTAGATCCCAACATTTGACCTGCAACACATTTACATCAAGTTGTTCAAATCACTCGCATCCTACTTCACATCACTTACTTGCTTATCCGCGGATGCGATGAACACTTTACTGCCATCGTCCGCCCAACACACATCAAGCACTGGACCGCCCATAGTTTTGATGGATTTACCGACGGTTTTCCCGGTTTGTTCCACCTCCCAGCAGCGCACGCTACAATCCCAACTGCCGGCAATCAGAAAGTTTTGCTGGAGCGTAGACGGAGAAAACTCCATCGCTGACACTGTATCCTCCGGCGGAGAGGTCACTTCGAAATCTTTCATCGGATTGGACGGCGCTACGGCCGTTGTCCCGCCGAAGGCTGATGCGGCACCGAGCGTCGGTGTGCCGAACATAATGCCGTTGGTTCTGTTGAGAGAAGAAAAATAATTATATTTTACTCAGCTTTGTGAAATGTGTTACATACTAAATTAAAGTTTTTTAACAAGTATTAACAGGAAAACAGCGGAAACAGCAAGAAAACCTGAGAAAATATATTTACACACTACGCAGTTGATGAAAGCTGCGACAAACAATGTTGTTTTACGCGATTTTTTCATAAACGTCAAGCGTAACACGGTGGCAGAGATGCCAGATATACAGACAAATCTGTATTATACAGACTTACTGTGTTGCGATCAGAGGGGATTCACTGCTGTCAAATTTCATATATGTGTGTGTTATCGCAGATCAACTCTGGTCCATGACGTTTGTTGGTCCATGACGTTTGTTGGTCCATGATGTTTGTAACTATGAACAAAAATGGGGGAAAAATGTGAATAGCTAAACAACATTCATGAAAGTTTTCCGCGGTTTCTCGAGTTTTGATGAAAAACATTCCAATTCTATAATATTTCACATCGATCAATTTCATGAACAAAAGGAACAAAAACCAAAACAAACACCATGTTGCCGAATATGTTGGTTACACGATTTTTGACAGATAGATCCCCCCTGGTTGCGATACAGACACGCATAAGCCTACAGATTTTATACAGACATTTAGTATAATACAGATATTACACAGATATCTGATATTCTTCATAATGGTTTTACCAGTATACACAAAAAAACAAACACAAAAACCAAAAGTCACTGTAGCCGTTGCTGGAAAAAGTGAACTAGGAACTGAACACTTTGCTGAACATATTAATCTTGCGTTTTTGAGAGTGAAATCATGACAACGGGAATCGAGTCAGGCTATCGGGGTTTTTATCGGCCCCGTGGGCACTAATCTGCCTGTTTCGCCCCCAGTAACAAACAGCTGATTGTCTCGATCGATTGCCATGCAGGTTATATTGGTGAAAAGACCGTTTGTTCTATTCGGAGCAATATCCAACGTTGAAGAATTGCTTAAAATGTCCCAAACCTTGAATGTACTATTTTTATAACCGTGAGACTTCTGCCATCATGTATCAGTTTAGCTTCATTGCGACGAACGACGATTTTTATCACGGGAAAGACTCTTACTTCTATGTGTTACTTAGATTTAAAAGATAAATTAGTTATCGATTAATCGACCAACTATGATAGACTCGAAAAAGAACAATCAAAACAAGCAATAAAACAAAACAATCTGACAGGTCGACAAATAATTAGGTATCAATGTATCGGTAACTTTTCTTCGCAGCAGTATACAGACTTATACAGACATTTTTATGGATTATACAGACTTGCCAAAAAAAAGTCTGGCATCTCTGCACGGTGGGTCTGTATAAATTGGAAAATATAATGAAAAGTAAATGGTGAAGGGGGCTGACAGTAGTTTGAAATATTTCCTATACTCTTGAAATAATGAGATAACATTTTCGTTCTGCTGTAAATAAGGCAATCCACAGGTGACGTTTCTTTGCTTGTACGTTTGTTATTGTTGCTGTTTTTCAAGCAAAACACGACCAAACCCGAAATCTTTTAATGTCGGCAATAATATCAAAAGTGATTTTTTATTGTTGTATTTAGGATTGGCACTCGCGATACTAGAGCTACCGATAAGATAACATTTGTTTTTCACGCTTCTTGATCCGGATCGCATCCAAATTGCGACTGATCAAACATATATAAAGCTGTCATAAGTTGGAAACAGACTGAAATCAGCTGATCGCAACTGTCTGGTGGATTGCCTTATATAATGTTTTCTTGGTAAAGTACACTAAGGTCGCATTTTACGCGGCTTTTTTACGCGGATTCCGGAATTTACGCGGTTTTTTTACGCGGATTCCGGAATTTGCACGGTTTTTTTACGTGGCATGTATCCTCCGCGTAAAAAGCGACTATAGTGTATTTAAAATAGCGAAATACTTAAAAACATGTTCGTTTATCGTTGTTCCGTAAAAATTTACTGGGAAATCAAAAATCGTAAATTTATTTGCGGAAAAAATCCAAACAAAGGAAATTGGGTCTTGAAGTTTCACTCGGTCATCTTTAAGTATCAGCTAAAAGAGTGTAACTTTCTTAGTAAAACGTGAGTCAATTTATAAAATTAGAAGACATCGTTTGAGCAAAGCAACCAGTTTGACAAAACATCTCTATTGAGTGAACTGACTGCTGGGCAAGGAGGAACGGAACAATTGCAAACGTATTCAGGACTACGAAGGTGCTGATTTTTTTGGTTTGTGCATGAGAAAATACGCATTGTACCTCGAAACTAGCTGGCAGATTCTACTGAAACCAAAAAATTTCAATTAAAATTATGAACACTCTAAAACCTCTGAGCAAGCCTTTGAGTGTTTCGTTGGTTAATGACAAGTAAATGATCACTATTTTCAATGACTGAAATAGGCTTTGGAGGATACCTGACAGCTCACAAACGGTTTTGAATATTAATTCAATATTTACTTTAACCCCAAAACATTGAGTTATTCAAATTTATTTTTTATCATCTTCGGTAAATCTACTCCGCCTTATTTAAAATTATGTCATTCTCCTAGTTTCGCAAGACGTGATGAGATTTTGTTCCGCATGAAATACGAATGCACGAAACATAATTCTCATTTCGTATTGGAATACTACTTGGGACTAGACCGATGAAGCCTTCAGCCACGCTAGGAAATAACAGATTGTATCGTGTTGCGACTCGAAAAGAAGACAATAAAATTCTTTTCGTATCGGATGAAAGCATAAAACAATAGGTGCCTTACTCTCAACCACACAACAGTTTAATTCGTGTTAGGCCTGGAACATGCTGAACGCCAACGCGGACGATCGGGCGAAATTCTTGCCGTATGTTAATGAACAGCTCTACTTACGGCGTGAAAGTGAATTGAGATAATCAGGGTGGCGAAAAAACATTCGCTACAAATTCCCGAATTTTTCCTGATATTCCCTGAAATTTGATATTAATTTCCCTGATATTTTTCAGCATTAAGCACAAAATGTTACAACGTGGATCAACGGAAATCTGAAATCCCAGTGAATAAAGGATTCAATCGGATATAACACCGAACAGTAGATAACACTAATCAGTCTTTTGTACTGAAAAAAAGTAGTTTTTGCGCCGTTTAGTAAAAATCGTGTCTCGGTTAAAAATATTCTTTGAATATTTTTCAGTTTTCCCTAATCGAAAAATGAGTTTCCTAACATTCCCTGGTTTTCCAGGTTTCCGGCACCCTAGCATATTGAGATAAAGAGTAACTCAAATTAAACATTGTTTTGGCACGCTCACATCACTCACTCTCAATACAGCGGTGGCATTACGCAGCTCGATTCGAGCGATTTTCACTATTGTCGAGTACGTCACATACTGCCAGTTTTGCTTTAAGCTCAAAAAAAGTTGTCATTGTCATTTGTCCTTCGGCTCATCTAACCCGCAAAGTCGAAAAATAAGAAAAACGAAACGTAACGCCCACCAGCGATCATTTAGTTATGTTCGAGTTACTCGAAACGAAATGCGCAATGTCACCCCAGGTTGCGTTTTAGTGGAAATATGAATGCAAAAGACTATTGAAGAGAGAACAGGAGAGACCAACGTAAAAGAAGACGTGTTTTCTTGGTATCATTAGTGATACCGCTTACTGAGCATCGCACGTGCTCTTCAAAATAACAGTTGCGTAGCTCAGTCAATGGTCAATTCGGGAACAACAATAGAATCGTTGTTCATGCCAATGAACTTTCTTAGAATAAGTTAGGCTGATACAAATTTCGAATTCTTTTTATGTCCAAGGTTATCAAAGTTAGCAAAGGGGGTGGCAAAAAATAAATAACACCGAGACGAAAAAAAAGAAATATCTTTGATCAAAGATTGTGTGCAAGTTATGACATTTGTAACTTGCACTCAAATAAATGTTGAAAAATAACACTTTATTATTATTTTTATTATTTATTTCGCTTGCCTTTTGACGACACTCTCGCTGTCACTGGACTTGTTCGTTGCAAAATAAAGCATTTATGCTGTCGGAAAACCAATAAAATGAACAAAACGGTTTGAGCTTTTTTTTCTATGCAAGATTTTTGAAGGGGGGGGGGGTTGACATAAAATGAAAATAAAATTTTTAACGGCCTTATAGCCACAATTTCATTGGAAGACAGACATTAGAGCTTCTGTTGCATAGTCTGAAACAGTATATTTTCCCGACATTCCTCCGCCAGAATCAAGTGCTGATACTATACACCTTGTTTCCCGTGGGAGAAATAACGACATCTGATCCGCAACGACTAGGCAGCAAAAAAAGGAAGACCGATTATAAAATCCTATCCCTGCTGTTGCTAGCCGTGGCGTCCGCATCATACGAGTGTATACGCTAGATTAACCTACCTTGTCTTTCGTTATTCCCGTCAACCCGAACCTGCTCCACGCTTTGTATTCTTCCGAGTATTGACACACGAGTAAATTGGGTGGTAGCCTAGCACGTTATATTATTACACCGTCGAAGAATACATCGTTACACCGATAAAGTTTTAGAAACTATAAATTAAAAAGCTTGTAGAGGACAGCAAGAAAAATCGGGAAAGAAAATTGTTTCAATTCGGGATTTCAATAAGTTTAAGTAGAATTTGTTTATCAAAATCAATCCAGCAACAGACTTGGTTCGGAGCGGTCATTATTTTCGTCGTAATTTCAAATCCCTGACAAATATCTAGAAGATTAACGTAGCCTTTGCAATCGGACTTCCGGAAGTCGTACCTCAAAGCGGCCAAAGGTTTACGTTTCGATGAGAACAAAGCATAGAATTTTCATATCAAAAATGTTTGTTGATGCCAAATGTCATCGAGATCTGGCGTTCTTTACTGCCGTAATCTCGCAGACTGATGTATGCGACATAGAGTAATGTTTTCAGTACTCCAAAGTTCCAAAAACGTTTGTATAATAAGTGTTAGGACGAGTTTCAACTATCTGATCTGTACATAATGCTTGAACATAATCACAAAACATGACCGAACGTGAGATTTGTGGAAAAAGGTTTATTAACTGAAGTTATGTTACCAACGTGATTTTGTTGTAGAAACAGCGATGTTTTTTTCACTTTTTATACAACCGATTGACGTACATCCATCGTAGTATGCGGCAAGTCGCTCAACATTTTTTTTTTCACAATGAGTCAAACAGCCGCGACTCGAGAATACGTTCTCGGAAATGAATTTAGTTTGGAATATAATAGCATTCATGGCCTTTGCCATCTCCCCTCTGAACTTCTTCAGTACAAAAATCATAAGTGCGCTTTAGTTGTCCACGAGCATGGATCGAGCTTCGTGGCCTTAGATGATCAAAGTTTTGTAGATAGTCAACTTTGTGCCGCAGCGAATTATATTCGAGCAGAGCATTCTGCGGAGTTCAAAAAACGCACGATTTCCCGGCATAGGACCTCGACGAATTTCTCTGCTAATGTTGTTCTCGGTAATCACCAGTTAGCCTAGGCACGCACTTGTCAACTACCTCGATTTCATCACCGCTAAGCTGAATCCGTGGTCGGAGATTAACACGGTCTTCTTTGGGGTCAATTGTAGACTTCTGTGCATCGGGATGATTACGAAAATATCTATAATGAGAGGTATTCGATAATTTTGGGATGTTTTCCAGAGGGCAGAAGTCATCATCTTGGATTTCAAAAAGGCATTTGGACTTAATTCCTGGCCTCTTGGTATCATTCTGGTTCCGGAAATTCTCATATTGGGTGGTATTTGTCCATTTTGGTCTGTTATTCAGAAACCAGAAGTTGCCATCTTAAAATTTAAAATAGTCTCTGGGGTCTATTCTTAGCTCTTATGCATTATTTTAATTATTTTAAGCTGTTCTCAAGAAAAATTGTTCCAAATATGTTGTGCAAAAACAACGGGAGGGGTGGGAGAGGTGTCGTACCACCATAGAAATATTTCTGGCTCCCAAAAACTTCTACATGCCAACGTTGGTTCCATTTGCTTGATTAGTTCTCGAGTTGTTGAATGTAACAAACGCATCGTAAACATAGTTGTGTTGGATTTACGCCACGTGGAGTAGAAATGGCGGTTACGTCATTTCGTTTTCGTGGATTGCTGACGGTAAATTTCACACTTTTGATCAAATTTCGGCGCCTATAGGTGTAATTTGGTGTGTTCAATCGTTTAATCGCAAAAAACACAAATCGTCCACTTTGGCGCTTACGTCGGTCTGCAATATTACGACAGTTTAGGAAATTCTTTTGTTTTATGTGTTCTTTAGAAAATCTTTTTGTTTTATCTGAGAGTCAGAAAGTTTTCAAGTCGGAAAACAGGAAGTCGATGATTTCGAATTTTTTTTTTTGACACAACACCAGATCTCAAGGTTTTATGCATTATCCATACGATATATTTTTTTCAACCGACTTTATATTTCAACAAAATTTCTTTTTCGGTCCAAATAGTGTTAATAAAAATTTTCCGAGTTTAAACAACAAAATCACAATGAATTGTTGAATGTCATATTGTAACTTCGTTGTCGCGAATAACCATTGAAAGTTTATTATATTTTTCTTACACTGCCTTTGATCGTATAACCACAGACAAACAGGCGTGCCTCTTCGAAGAAAAATCCTAAAAATCTTCGTCCTTATTTGAAACGTTACACTCATGCGCCACCATGTGAGCTTATTGCCTACTAACTTATTTTCGTAAAACGGTTTTTGTCTTTGCTAATGGATGTGCGCGCAAGCTCAAATCAACAACAGCGGCATCACTGACGGTTTTTGTCTCTGATGATGAATGTGCACGCTTGCTTATAGCGACGCTAGCAGCATTATTGCCAACTAATCAAAATTTCAAAATAATCGTTATTTTTCTGGTCGATGAAATCGTCATCGAGTGGCACGTCTGTTTGTCTGTGGTATAACTGTAAGATTCGACATTTTCTGGGTTTCGTATTTTTTATGGGGAAATGCTTGAAATAGTATGTACTTTTCACATCTGCAAAAATATGCTTATGTTTGTTCGAAAAAAGTCATAAAAAATACCAAGTCGTTCTGTCACATAGCGTAACCGCATAATTGGGTTGTTTAGCTATTCACGGATTTCCGATTTTTATATATCATCTAAAAGAGTGTAATTTCCTGAGCGAAACGTGATTTTTTAAAGCTTTATATCATTATCCTTTGATTTTTAAATGAAGAATAAAAATTCGCTCTGAATCGCTACGATTTCGAGCAGTTTTGAATCGTGATTTAAAAAGCGAAAAAAAAAACGATAGAGAATTTTTTCAAATCACGTTTTATTTAGAAAATGCATATCATTCAGATGATATAAAAAACTGATATAGCTAAACAACCCAATTGTCACACTAGTTTACTTTTTCAACTTTTTTGTCAAAAAAGCAACCATCTAAATCCACATCAGCATTTACTGGAGCTCTAAAGATATTCTGATCTGGTAGCCAACCGGTGATACGTTTCTGGTGTTCAGGTCATGCTTATTGAATCCAAGAAAAACTTCATTTTCGCTGTGTTACATTTCAAAAATAGCCCAAAAATGACGGCACAAAAGTATCGTCACAAATATGTAACAATGAATGAAAGATTTTCTTTATAAGGTTAGCCATGCCCACGCAGATCTCAGTGAAGCTTCGTGAGATAATGTTGGTAATTTACGCAACTTTTTAGATATAAAATCCAAAAAAAACCTAGATCAAAGGATTTTTCTAATTTTTTCGAAACAATTTGACACTCAAAAACTACAGGATTAAGGTTATTATAAGGTCAGCCATGCTCACGCAGATCTCAGTGAAGCTTCGTGAGATCATGTTGGTAATTTACGCAACTTTTTAGACTTAAAATCCAAAAAAATATAACCAAAGGATTTTTCTAATTTTTTCGAAACAATTTGACACTCAAAAACTACAGGATTTGTAAAAAAGAGATAGAATAGGATGTGCCAGAATCGCATTTTCTCAAAAATATGTTTCGTGAATATGTTTCATGTCGAAACAAAAATCAAGCACGCAAATACCTCAAATCAACCGAATCATAAGTCGCCACCTGTCGCGCCGATATCTGCGACGATTTTTTCTTCGAAATCATCGATCTAGTTCCGAAAGGGAAGCCCAATAACATCGCGTCTACACAGCTGTTGTCGGAAACCAAAACATAACACCACTACACACGTCCGTCGGAGCCCGCATGCAAGCGAGGCCAAAAAGCCGGTAAACAAACAAGCGTGTTTTGCTCCGCTAGCGAAGGTGTGTTTGTGAATGAATCGTTTTCATTGATGACTACCACACAGAACGTATACTCCTGTGTGTCCTAAGCAAAGGGACACAATTACACTAGCGAGCGGTGGAAGAAGACATTCGTCGGACTGACCGAGAGAATCGACTGAAGCAAAAATCTCACTCTGTGTCGAGATCTCGTGGCGGTCGGACGCACGTCGCGTTGTGGATGCGGTCTATATTTTCATCACTGTGTGCTGTATTCTTCTGTGGCCAAATTGAACAAGGTGTCTTTTTGCTTGATTATAGCAGAAAATCAGTTCAGTGGCGGTAGCTTTCGGTAGCTGCTGTAAGTTGTATTACCGTGTGTGAAAAAGAAAACAACAACAAAAAATTTGAATTGACTGGAATCTGGCTGCTAGGATGCTGCTGCTCGTGATGTGAACAAGGCACGTAATACGCGACAGGAAGCATCAAGCAGGAGGACGTCTGCGGACCCGGTCGAACGGTGGGTGGGTCGCGCGGTGGTGCTGGCGTCAATTGCTCTCGATATCCCTTGCCCCTTGTCGTCTTGTTGTTATTGCTCGTCGTTAGCCGTTATTCGTGTGTACAGAATACTATTACCACACATTGAGTGTGTTACGGCTGTAATTGAAGAAGAAAAGCAGTTTTTAAATTGAGAGCTCGAGTCGGAGAATCCGACGTTGTAGGAAGAGGTTGCAAGGTGTCTGCGGGTACCAGCAGTGGAAGATTCCTGTCGCCGAGATTTGAAGCGAGCGCGAGTGTGGCGGTGATTTTTTTTGTTCTGCCGCTGTTGTGCTTAGACTAGCAGCGTTGAAAGAAGAATTGCAGAGGCATAGAAATGGGCAAAACGTGAAATTAGCCCAAAGAAGCAAGGTCGCAAAGTGTGCTCCAAGCCTGGAAGTAAGTATAGGAGTGTAGCGGCGGAAACGGCGACCGTGTGTTGCTCTGTGTGGACTTGGTTATGGGATGTGTGGTCTAGCTTTTCACTGCTCAGCAAGAGATAATCGTCCCAAATCGGTTGTTTGTCGTATTTTGTGTTTTCTTTGTACGGATTAGCGCTGTTTGTCGGCACATGGCATTTGAATAGAAATTTTGCCACTTTTGAATTTGATGGCATTCAAGGCATAGAAAAATGCACTGAAAAAATCAATACTTGACCATGAATGCGGGATTTGATTGGTTATGATGTAATTCAAATAAATGTCGCTCAGAAGATTTGTATAGATTAGGATTTTCACGCCAACTCGTCTCTGGAGTTGGCGACATTCTCTGCGATTTCAATGGACCTTTGTGAGTTTGATAAAATCGGTAATTTAAATCCCTTTGTGTACCAGAAATCTCAAAAAAGCATCGACGATTTTTCGAAAAGTAACGAACGGCATTTCCTTACTTCAAAACAATAATCGACGAATAATATGGAGAAAATTGCAGGAAATTTTATGAAAATCTTTTTATAAAAAGTTTTTTACAAAAGATTTTGCACGATGTTTTGTAAACAAAATTTTTTTACACTTTTTTTTCGGTCGTTAACAAGACTAAGGGTGAATATCTTAAACTTTTTAAGAGAAACTAATTCCTAACTACTCAATAAATACTCCGAGCTTGAACGAAGTATTTGAAACAGCAATTAATACTCATGGCTTTATTCTGAAGAACAATATTCCTGTTTAAAAACAAATAAAATATCTTCGAAACTTGGTATTTTTTGTAATTTGTGACTTTCCTGAAAAGTAGTCGTTTATAATACAAAACACTGCTTAAGGCTAATGGATTAGTTGGAATTCAAAATATGAAAATATTATTCGAAATTCATAGAAAAAGATTTAAGATAATATGTACATCTGAAAAAATTAGGGATTTCGAAAAACTATGTTTATAATAAAAAACCATTCATATATCGAAAATCAAATTTAATGAGAAATGTAATAAAATATGAAAATTCAAACAATTTGCCCGGTTAAATGCTTTGTCCAAAAAATTTTAATACTCAATGCTAAAGTGCCCACGCAGAATGGTGATCATATTAATCCTTGTTTAGAGATCACATTCTTGTTTATGCCGCACTGTCATTCATACTCACGAATAGATTATAAGTAGGTAACATTTGAATGATCAAATTCTTAAAAGATAAACAACCGATTTGGGGATCCTGTCAGAATTGTGTAACAAAACTTTTGCACAAAACTTTATTTTCGTATTTTTTTTCAGGTGGCTCATTTGGTTGAAAATTTTCCGCTCAACTTTCATGCCTCGAAACAAAGAAGACCGAAAATTAACTACCATTGAAGAGTGTACTGAAGTGATATCGTGTCTTCGACCTTATATTGGTGTTTGATACGTGCATATTGGAGTACGGTGGTACTGACCCAAGAGAGTGAGCTGAATTGAGCCGGAAAAAAGCAGCAGCAGATAAACAGTGTCTTGTTTTAATGCATTTAGCATGTGTTTGTGCGAATCTGCTGGCTGATTTATAGGTACTGAAGCATATGATGTTAATGATTATGATGATGATGGCAACATATCCAGTTTAACAAAATTAAAATCGTGTTCTTGGTGGGTTCCACAATGGCTTGAAGAAGGTAGAATCGAAAAGAAATCATAAAATTTGTGCTTACAGTGTCCACCGCTGCTGTGCTCAGGTGCGGCTCAGCCAGAGGTGAAAAAAAGTGAACGTGCTTCGAAAGGGACTACGGAAATAAACCCAATCAGCGCGCGTCACTACGAAAAGAGAGAGTGTGTGTGTGCGTACCGTGTATTTTTGTGCAAAATCTGCGCCCATGTATTTGCGAGTGAAGTGAACGAAGATAGAAGCAACATTACAGCATCGGCGATATTCTCGGCTACCGACCGAAGAGACGATGAATGTAAATAAAAGTAGCCGTCCCGTAGGGATGGTCAAACGGCAGCAGCTGGTGAACCGTCACGATTGTTACAAAATGTACAACTCGCCTCTCACCCGCTTTCAGAATGCAGTAATGCTAATGCTAGTATATTTGCTATTGGACGTTGTTGGTAGTGGCTTAGCCACGCAGCCAACGACCGCCGCTGGCATTGAAAAATCACCGGGTGCAGGTGTTGGTGTTACTGGGGCTGGCAGCGGCCTTGTCGCTAGTGGTAGTGAGCAGCGTGCAGTTACGGCTCACGCTGATAATAGTGGTGGTGGTGTTGAAGCTATTAATTACGAAAATCAAAACAAGAATGAAGAGACATCGACGGCTATTCCTGCGAATCCTACGCTTTCGTCGATAGCAAGAAGAAGTTCAGCGACATTCAATCCGACCTCGGCGTACGATTCCGATTTTCTAGGTGAGTTGGTTTCTTTTCATGCAGAAATTACTACGCCTCTGCGTTGGGGATGAATTGAACGGTGAATCGCCGATGCGAGGCGGTCTGTAATCAACACACTTTCGAAACATTTGCATGGGCAGGGTAGAAAATAAAAACAAGAGTCGTGTGCGGTGTGCGGCAAGCGTACAAAGGTTATCTGTTGTTCAATGATCTCTGAACCCGAGTCATGCGATGGCGAGTGGAAATATTAATGGGATTATGCATACGACTAACCAATGGTCCTTCCTTTGTGATGAATCCTCGTCTCGAGAGGTTTATTTCATTTAGCCTTTTAGCTAGATTCACTGTCCAAGCGGATGGCAGAAAAGAGCGAATAAATCCCATCCATTCTCACGAAACACTGAAGTTTGCGTACCGTATAAACTAAAAGCCGTGAAAGCTGAAAGCCTATCAAACCGATTATATTTAAATTTTTCCTACTGATGACTCAATTAGATCTGTTCCTTTAATGAGCTTATTTAATAATAAACAGTGCATACCTAGTTGTACGAGAGCTCAAAATCGCGAAATCTTACTTTTCAGTCTTGCACTTTAAAGAAATAGTGTGTTCAGCATAATTGTAGATAATGTTCTCAAAAGCTTTTGCCGAAGACACTTTTCTTCGAACTCTTCTTGTTTTGAAGATACAGTGATCACCCGATTACATCTCACCCTGATGATTTTTGGCGTGATAAGATAGGGAAAGTGATAAAATCGGGAAATTTTAAATTTTTCTTTTATGATGTTAAATCAATAACTAAATACGTAAAATCAGCGATTTTAATTTTTTTTGGAAAATTTATCTGTACAAACATATGGAAAAAGCTGCAGTTGTTTTTTCATAAATCGATATATCTGAATAATGACAAAAGATAGAGAAAAGTTGTCAAGGGATGAATTTGAGAAAACTGTCTGAGCTATTATAAAAAATATTTGAAAAATTCAATTTGAGATCCTGTACTGAAAAAAAATATTCAAAAACAAAAAGTGACTATAAAAAATCGGTCATCGCTATTTTTTAAAAACATTTTTTTAGATAGATAATTCAGTTGCCTAAAACTTTTCTGAACAAACCTAAAAAAATAAAAAACCTGAAAAAAATTGATGTAAAGTTGCAAATAAATTACAATTAAATTTTTTATTCGTTCATGTTTTTGTTTGAATTGGTAAAATGACTTACCTTACCACTCAGCTCCAGGTCGAAGTGCCCCTTGCTGTTCGAAGAAGTCGTCTCCATTCAACTCGGTCCATGGCTGCAGCTCGCCAGCTATGTCGTCTGCGGAGGCGGAAGTCGTCTTCCACTTGATCGAGCCACCTTGCTCGCTGCGCGCCCCGTCGCCTTGTTCCAGTCGGGTTGTTATCAAGAACCATTTTCACCGTGTTGTCCGACATCCTAACGACACGCCCAGCCCACCGTAGTCTCCCGATTTTCGCCGTTTGAACGATGAGTGGTTCTCCCAGCAGCTGATGCAACTCGTGGTTCATCCGCCTCCGCCATGATCCATCTTCCATCTGCACTCCACCACGCAATGGTACGCAACACCTTTAGTTCGAAAACCCCAAGGGCGCGTTGGTCCTCCACGAGCATAGTCCAGGTTTCGTGGCCGTAGAGGACTACCGGTCTGATCAGTGTTTTGTAGATGGTTAACTTCGTGCGGTGGCGGATTTTATTCGAGCGGAGCGTCCTCCGGAGTCCAAAGTAAGCACGATTTCCTGCCATAAGGCGTCGACGAATTTTTCTGCTGGTGTCGTTGTCAGCAGTCACCAGTGAGCCCAGGTACACGAACTCGTCTACCACCACGATTTCATCACCGCTAATATGAATTCGTGGCGGGAGGTTGACACTGTCTTCTCTGGAACCTCTTCCTCTCATGTACTTGGTCTTCGATGCGTTTATGGCCAGTCCAATTCGTCCGGCTTCAGCCTTCAGTCTGATGTACGTCTCCGTCATCTTTTCAAGGGTTCGTGCTACAATATCAATGTCATCGGCGAAGCCAAAGAGCTGAACAGACCTTCTAAAAATCGTGCCACTCGTGTCGATACCAGCCCTACGTATCACACCTTCCAAAGCGATGTTGAATAGCAAGCACGATAATCCATCATCTTGCCGTAACCCTCTTCGAGATTCGAAGGGACTCGAGAGTGTCCTGGAAACTCGAGCAACGCACATCACCCGATCCATCGTCGACTTGACCAACCGTGTCAGTTTATCCGGAAAGCCGTAATCGTGCATAATCTGCCATAGCTGGTCTCGAACGATTGTGTCGTATGCCGATTTAAAATCGATGAACAAGTGATGTGTGGCCACGTTATACTCACGACACTTCTGTAGGACCTGCCGTACCGCGAATATTTGGTCCGTGATGGCGCGGACACCCATAAATCCCGCTTGGTATTGCCCCACGAATTCCCTTGCAAACGGTGATAGTCGACGCCATTGGTAAAATGAATTACTTGCTTTTTTGTAGCGCAGTACCATAAGCGAAATATTAGATGTTCTCACAACACTAAACTTTGCCGAAGACAGCATGCTGATATTTATCACATATTGCAACCAGAAATATCTTAAAATGTTAATAACGATTTTAAATGCCTTCTCATAGAAAACTTCATGTTGCTTGCAATATGTAAGAGATAGAAACATGAAGTCTTCTGTAAAGTTTCTTGTTTTGAGATCACCTAATACTTTGCCTAAGACACCAAGCGTCTATCTTTATCTAATGAAAAAGTAAATATTCTATCTCACTTTTAGGAGGATTGATCACCCAGCTTTCTACATCAAAAGATGCGTTTTCAAATATTTTGAAACTTCTCCGAACATATTATACGGTTATAATAAACATTTGTATCACTATTCAATTATTCGCACGATAACAGCAAAATGTAACATTGTACATCGGTTGAATTTTTAATGTAAACTGTAAACATCTTAAATATTGAAGCGTAATAGAAAATCAGTTCACCCTGACATTTTTTTAATGAAATGTTTTATGGTGATAAAATCGGGTGAAAAATGTGATAAAATCGGGGGCAGATAAAATCGGGGGTAGATAAAATCGGGTACAGATATAATCGGGTGATAACTGTATAACGTTTTATATAAGACTAGTCCCTAAAATTATGCTGTTTTTGGAATATGTGAAAAACTGTAGCATTTAGAAGGCAACAATGTTTAGCATATAAGTATCATCTAAGTACACAACTTTGTAGACACTAAACAAAAAACTTGAGTGCCGCTATTTGTTATAATTATTATAATTCTCTTATAATCGACAATAAACAGCAGCTTTAGTACTAGAATAATTTTAGCGCTCTCAAAAAAACAATGAACGAGAATGTTAATCTTTCGGAAGTTAATTATTCAACATTTACACTTTTCAAATGCTCAGAGACAATTTTTTCCAGTATGGACCAATCACTGCTACCAGAGACCAGAGATCTATTGTGCTTTTGCTCGGGTATCTGTTGTATCCAGGGTGTCTTCAAGAGTGCGCCTAGAATATTAGACATTTTTTATTTCATTATCCCTCAATTTTATTTTCCCTTTTATTCTAACGCTAAAAAGCAAAGCAAAACCTTGGTGCTACATTCCGATTCGGAATTTGACCTTCTGTTCGTTGAACACAGACTTCGCAGCCAACTTATTAGTGTACAGGACAATTGCGGGGCTAGCGCTACGATTCTACTGACACTAACGGTCTCTCGCGAGTCGAGACTCGAACCTACGACGACTGGCTTGTTAGGCCAGCATCGCACCTCGAGACCATCTGGAAGGTCTTTATTCTAACGCTAATAAGTAGATTTGTACAACCATTTCTAGCTATTGATTCGACAGTCATATGCTTGGGATTGGGCAGATATTTTTTCGACCATATGTATCCGTTCCGTCTTTTCACTATGTTGTACCGTTTCTGGATACTCCCAGAAAAATTTTCGCATTAGCTGTGATGCATGCAGAGTTCGTCATAGTTGCGAACCGTTGTGCTCAAATATTTTTCGAAATGGAACATAAGCCTTCAGGCTGCTAGGATTTTGCTTAAGTTGCTGAGTAAATTTTGTGCCTTCCTGGCAGTATTGCGCGAGTGGAAAGAGCATCGTCTATCGTAAACGGTATGTGAAAAGCTGCAATATTGCGATCTTCCAAATCACAAACATTAAAACCTTAAATCCAAAAATCGCACTCTGTATTCTATTTAGCTAAGTATTTATTTGAACAGAATCGAACAGGTTCATCAGAGCAATGCATAATTGAGTCGTTGAGAACAAATTTCGCGTAATTTTTCAAAAGGACCTAAGTAACAATGAGAGATTCTCTCCTCTCTCACTTTGTTTCGTTAATTACGTCGTCATTATAAATATTTTCCAAGCTTTCTTCCCCTTAATTGAGAGATTACTATGCATTGAGTGTTATGAAATATGGAAAATATAACATAGTTATTGATCAAAGAGAAAGTAAACAAAGAGAGTCTCTCAATGTTAGATAGGTCCTTTCGAAAAATTACGCGAGAAATGTGGTACATGTGTCATTAGGGTTGAACCGTACAAAACGCACCAGTTGGGTAAGATGGCCCATGCTATCAATTTCCTAAAATACTCACACACGTGGCTTTTAATGGTGGATTTCTGTGTTTTTTTTTTCTCATATAAACTGTTCTCATATAAAAAAGTTGCCATAATGACTAAAATCTTTAACAAAAACTGTAAAATTATCTGTGGCTCTGTGGCTCAACATGTAACTATTCATGAATTTAATATAAGCTCTTATGGTTGAATGACTTGCAAATAATATAAAAAACTGTGGTTCTTCTAACTCTCAAAGTTTTAGAATTTTTAATACTATGAATATTTCAATTTATTTCATCACCTTCACTTGAAAAGATCAAAATTAAAATTGGGGTAGAATGCACTCTAAAGCACTGCAGAAGGTTGCTTGACAACTTACGGTATGTTTTTGATTTTTCTTCTGAGACTTAACGCGCTTCTCACTTCGCGTGCTGATTTTTACTAGGGGCATATTATCTTTCTGCATTGGAGCATATTGGCCTCTATCTATTGTAGTGCACCTTGGCCACAAGCTCGTTTGGTAGCAATGATGATTTTTATCAAAAAATAAAATAGAAATCGAGTATTTCAGAATAAGCTTCTTTATAATCATACATTATAAGATCCTAAAATACATTCAATGTCGCTTAAACATGATCCGAAGCACTGTAAATTGCGTAAATGCTTAACTGGTGCGCTCTACACAGTGCTCCTCTACTTAAATTTTTCCGGAGACGCAATTCACAAAAACACTCGTTGAGTAAATTATTTTCAACATTTTATTCCAACAATCTTCAAACAAAAACTTCAAACACGGTGCTCTTACAAATTTGGCTACGAAACTTGCACAAGCTTTAGTGGTAGAGCATGTACCACTTTTGTTCTATGGAGAAAATAATGACAATCAGAAATCGTTGAGGACTTCGTAATCGGGTTGCCCTAGAGTTCTTCAGTTTTTTTTTTCAAAACCACTCTTTGGCGATCATCTAGACGTAAGATGGTCTTTTGTCGTTGTATGGACTCTGCGGGGTCAACTAGAAGGGAAATGATGGTTTGATCGAAGTATGGTCCTAGATGGCCAATAGCTGGCCCACCGGAGAATAGAGAACTACCGTAAAAGAGGTTAATTTTCCAAAAGATTTGTGCTTTCTAGTTTTCTCGAAACTGCTTCTGCGAGGTTAACTAGAAAGGAAATATTCTTTTGTTCGAAATGTGGTCCAGGGTGACCATCAAATGGTTTACCGGTAGATCTGGAATTATCGTAAGAAAGGTCAATTTTTCAAACTGTTTCTACAGCTTACATAATGTAACAACGCTATGTAACGTCACAGCGTTGCGTAACGTAACGTCATTACATACGTCAGCGTGTTACACAACGTTACAGACACAACTTTGAGTAACTTTCGGTTATAAGACCATTTTCATTCTACTGGACCGCTTAGGAGTTGTTTAGGAAAAAAAAACTGGGAAAACTTTCAAAAATCATCCTCTTTTATGGTATTTCAGATCTTTCAGCAAGTGCTCCAGTTGACCATCCTAAATCGTATTTCGGTCTAAAAACAATTGTTTTTCAAATTCAAAAAATTGACCTTCTCTACGGTAGTAACGGATCCTCCGAAGGATCGCCTGGTGGCCGCCAAAAAAACCTTGAAATAATTCAGAGAAAAGCAGGGACTTCCGGAAAGTTTAATTTTTTACGGTATTTCCGGATTCGGAGGGCCACTGAACTTGGGTCTAGTGTGTAGTTATATATCGACCACTGGACATGTACCACTTTTGCTCGGAACGAATTGGTGATTATGTTTATTACCAGAGGAGCTTCTTTCGGCTTCACAGTCTTCAAAGGGAAACGGTGTTTTTCTCTTACATCGACGTTTCAAATAATCTATATTCTTTATCAAGGCTCTACAAGTGAATTAAGACCACAATTTTTTTAGAAACAGTTGCACAAATTATACACATATGACATAATATATCATTACCGAGAGGACCATTTTCCTGTAGAGTGGCTCTTCGGCTAGAGCATTAATTGCCAAAACAGTTAATTATCAACCAAACGATCTGCACTTCAAAGCGAAAAAGAAAAACCAACAGTCCACTCAACCAAAATGAACCTCACCGAAACACTTTTTCATTGACACTGACCGATGCCTTGACAATCTTCGTTAACTGATAAACTGATTTTGTTGTCTTGCTTCCATCGCATGAAATATAATGAGGTGTTTTGACAGTTCACTTCCATGCAAAAAGCGGTTAATTATCAACCTAACAAGACATCCAAAAACACATTAATTAGCTAAATACAATTTAAACTTCTTACATAATGAAAATTAATACTTTTACGAAGCGAAACTCATAGCACTCTAAATTATACTAAACATTTTTTTCCGTTGCCACAAACTTGCATGCAAATTGTGTGACACTCGGTGGAAGCTGTCAGCGACCGTTGACGTTTACTGTTGTTTATGTTTTCTACTTCGCTTGACGTGTTGCATGATTGCTGTATACGTTGTGCGTACGTACGTTGTGTTGGAGTTATCAGATCTCGATATTTTTGGATATTAGCCGTTACTCGCCAGGTTCTTCGCTTTAACGTTATGTTTACAAGGAAACTCGTCTCTGAAAAAACGGTAATGGTTAGGGACACCAAAATTGACAGGAATGGTTGAATATCTATAATCTTTCATTTTTTTCTATTTAAGCTTTTGGCGTGGACATAATAGTATATCGCTTTTTACGCGGGGGATACTTGCCGCGTAAAAAACCGCGTAAATTCCGGAATCCGCGTAAAAAAAACCTCGTAAATTCCGGAATTCGCGTAAAAAAACAGCGTTAATTCTGCATTCCGCGTAAAGGAAAACCGCGTAAACTCCGGAATCCGCGTATCGGACGTATCAAGTCCGAATGGGGACACATTGATCCCAACACCGGTGACATCGATCCAGCCACCGCTATTCGCGATCCAGTTACGGGTAAACTGATTATGAAAGCCGCGTAAAAAAAACCCGCGTAAAAAGCGACCTTAGTGTATCGACGTTTGTGGTCAAAAAGGAGAAATGGAGAAGTGAAAAGTTGCATTAATAAAATAATTTTTTAAAACTATTATTGAAATCTGTGAAAAAGCACTATGCATCAATTAGATATTGTTGGCTACGCAAAAAGGTAAAGCTTACGTCGTTTTTGGTAAAGCTTTTTAAAATTGAAATGCCAGGTTGTTTTTAAAGAAAAATCGTACAAGAATATTTTGTTATTCGAACAACGTTTATCTTATCTACTTCACTTTACTTCACAAAGTATCTTATAAACTAAGAGTAAATATTTTTCCTCGCTGCCGAATACGAGCTAGAATTAAATCTAATTTCAAAATAGCACGTTTTTTTCTAGTGGTTTATTGTTCGATCTCTGCAATATGTTTATTTTTCAAAAACTCAACATGTTTTAAATTGATTCAAGGGAGCTGCGTAGCCGCAAGGTTACAGAGTCCGCTTTGTCAAGCGAATGGTCGTGGGTTCGAATCTTAGTAGAATCAGGCCATTCGATGTCAAAAAGAATTTTAGGCATGGGTTTATTCTCAGGCTCCCCACCAGTTACCCTTTATTTACGCTGAAATCTACAATAACTTTGCGTGACTCTCTCATAACAAAAATAAGTCCTTCTTATCAATAAAACTAACCAGAAGGACGCACAACGAAACTTCTCCAGGGAATTATAATTGCTGATATTCGGCAGGAGGAACGAGGCTCGGTATAAGAGAACAGTAAGCTCGTAAAAGGAAGGGTAACACATTACACACAAGCACTGATAAAAAATAATAATAAGCATGCCACTTCTCAATAGCGGTATTGCCAATAATAAAAGTGCGGGATACAGCAGGCACCCGGGCGTCATATCTCACAATAGAACAACGATTCTGGTCGCAGTGAGGAATTCCATACAGGAAAAAAAATTATATCCATTTTTTTTCTCGAGAAAAAAATCTCACACAAGATTTGAGAGAGGAGAGAGGAAATTGGTTATACGATGCCTTATTATAGGGAGACCGAAAATTCCAAAAAAAAACCGTAGTTACGTTACGTAATTCGTGGATAATGCCTAAACTAAGTATAACTGAGAGAGTTTAGATTCGTTTGTTCTAATTTTTCTCTTAATTGATTTGATTAAAATTTCTGTCAAAAACATAGAGAGTGCGATTTCATGCATTTCCAAGACATTTGGCATTAAAAATTTTTTTTTCGATGTCGACGATTTCCTGTGCATTTTTTTCAACGATCAAAAAAGTGAAACATTGACCACTTTGAGGCACGTGTTCTCAAGGTCTGATTGAGCCGGAATTTTGCGTGAACGTTTCTTTCCCTTCTTGAAAAATTTCTATGTTCTAGAAAGCGAACTTCTGCGTTCCGATGTCGAACACTAATTATGACGGCTCAGAAATGTTCGTACAGAGAGTACGGATGAGAAATGAAGGCGGGGAGCAATATCCTCTTTACCGTTCCTACAATTCTAGTAACATTTCTTGATTACTTCGAAATTGCTTTTTTGCGTAGAATTTGCAAAACCTGCAAATACGGTGTCAAAGTTTCGATAAAAAAAATGAATGCAAAATTTAGCGAACATCTTTTCCTATTTTTGAGAAATAAAAAATGTTATATAAATTGATCATTATTCCATAGATTACTTCCCTGCATAGCCATCATAAAGTAATAACAAAAGTCTTCGTTTAAATATTCTTAATTTTATTTTTTTCAATGGTTGTGCCAACGTTTGTCCCAAAACCATGTGTACTTGAAGGTTCTCTATTATACCAATTTGAGCAAGCAATTCTTCCGCCGATCGATGTTGCAGCAAGATATATAAAATCTTCATGTCATACATTCTATATACCCAGCGAAGCTCGTGAACATTCTAGGCCATAAGTAAGAAAACATTCAAAACAAAATATGTTTTTCCGTCGTGATAAATTCTATTTTTACAACTCATTTGAATTTAGTGTTAGTATTTTTGTTCTTATGAAATGTTTTCAGAAATAGAAATTTGCTACCGGTTCTTTGAAAAAAGAAAAAGAAAAAAGAAAACAGTTCTCAAATTTATTCATGTATTTCATTACAAAGAAGTTCAATCGCAATCAACAGTTCAAAGAAGCGATGCGGGTTCAACGTTAAACCGAAGCTGCTAATAGCCTTAGCTACACAAACTTTTAGCACCTACGCACCGATCAAACAAGCGAGCGTTCAGACAGAATACATCGGAAAACCCCGTGTAGGCTTACCTTCTGTTTGTACAAGCATTTGGTACTGGATGACGATTTTATACTTTCTACTTTTTGTTGCACGTCCGATAACACGCTTCTAGTTTTCGTTTCAGTTTACAACCGGTCGTCTGCTTTTGGGGAGCGGTATTCTCTCAAGATTGGATTGAATACTGAATATAAATTGAAACTATTCAATCTAATTCGTGGTTAGGAAACAACTTCATCCTAAGTAAGATTGAAACGACACCAAAGCAGAAAAAAGGTAGTATTCCATGTCTATCTTAGGTAAGCCATTTCCCCGAACGCAGTCTTGCGGTTCGCAAAGCATCCACTTCTTCGCAACACGTGACAGATATGGTCGTATTAAATTTCACTTCTCCACACGTCGGTTCTATTATTCAATTTAGCGAATAAAAATGTCATCAGCAATATTTTATCCCATTCGAATCGCAGATCTCGCACGACGAACGTTGACGTTCCGTTCGCCCACGGTCCATCACACTTACAGAAAATAGATGGCGACGACACCGAGTAATTGTCAGTTGACGTTGAGTGCCGGGAAGACCCTTATCAGATACACACAGTTTGGAATCGAACGGAACGAAACGAAACGGAACGCTAGCAGAACAAACAATCCTACACTTGGGTACTGCTGTGTGGAATAGAATATGCGGCTAGCAGTCGTAGAACTGTTCTGAACTGCCATGTCAGGACGATGCTCCTCGTTCATAAAATATGCAGATTGAAACAGCGAACTTTACTCACCGACGACAGCAGTGTAGTTAAACTCACGCGTAAAGTGTTTCTAATATAATGTGGATATTTCGTCTCAGCTCAGGAATGTGCTACGTTTCTAGCGGTTGTACATTAAAGCATCATGCGTTTATTGACTCTTAGAGCCCCATCCGCTGATGATAACACTTTTTTGCAGTGATTTTACTACTGTTTGCATAACTTTTACACATTTTATTTTATATCTGTTTGTTAAACGGTAAAGCTTTGGGCATCTAATGTAACACTTTAAATGATGAACTATCCACTTATCCAGGCAATTTATCTCCAAATAGTCTTGCAGTTTTTGAATTGCCTTGTTTATATAAAAATTCAACAATAGAATGCTCTTAGTTGCATTCGAACAAAGAACTTTTGATCATTTTCAGGTCACTAGTTAAGTGAATATTTAAAATAAATATGAATGTTCATATTTTGATTCTAATAATGTTTTGTAATAAAATGCGCCGTTATCCACGAGTTAAATACCCCTATAAAATGTTTGAACTTCATTTATGATTAATGTCAGCAATTTTTACCCGTCCACAACTCTACACTTGTTTGAAGCTATGTACTCTATTATATGTGGTCAAACATTGTACGTATTCCCGTTCAACAGTTTCCCATCAGTGCAAAGCTTTTGTTTGAGTTGCGCTGTGCAACTGTTATCCCCAGTAGTGAACCAAGAAAAAAGTCAAACACAATCGCAACATGAACAATATTAATGTGCATGACTGAATCAAAAGTTGAACGAAATGGAAGAAAAAAATAGAATTCATTCTTTCAGTGGGTGAGCTTTAATAGAAAAGTTTTTTCTTTGCTGCTGAGTAGCCTTGTTTTGGTTCTTATTTATAAAGCTACTTGGCTGTAAGGACCGTCACGGTGGAGTACTGCTAAAGTGTCATGTCATTCCCAGCGAGCCGCACAATAACGCTTAAGGTGGTTTCATACTCGCAATGCACGCGTGCGACTGTCCAGGACGAACGAAATTACCAATACAAAACCGATTGAATGCGGTATGATTAAATAAAAAAAGAGCAACGAAATTTCCAAATCGAGTTGGAAGTGTGATCATCAGGTCAACAACTATGATGCACGATCGTGTGTAAGTGCGTTTACTGAAAAAACTTAAGCGTACGTTACCCAGCCCGATACTGCCGCAGTCATTGTATCCTGCTCACACGAGAGTCCCGTGCACGCGTAGTAACCGCCTATCGTTCGCCACTAGGAAATGATTCTGCAATTGTGTTCAGGTTTTTTTTCGCCTTCTCCGTGCGCATCGCTTCCGCTGTATTGCTGTTGCACGGAGCTCACTCAAGAACTCATTCTCTCCTCTTGAGTAGAATAATAGTCTGAAAATGACGAAGCGCAATTTACATCACGACCAGCACAGATTCCATCCAGTATCCGCCAGCACCACCAGCAGCTCATAAAAGATGACCTGATGGTGCACTGCATCTTCCCTAAGCATAAACAACAACACCGACGTAGGTTGGGCCCTGTTCGAGTAAGAGCTCCACTCCGGTTGGTGCCAACATGTGCGATAGAGGTGAAACCGGTCGGAATGGGGTACTGCATGCATATATCAAGAAAACTACACACAAGTATTAAAAGAGGTCGCCCAAAGCGGCATGCGTCCCATATTTATGCAGCCGAGTGTTGTTGAGGCAGGTCGCAGGATCTGAAGTGCGGGCTGGTTTGGATGTTTAACAGTACCTACACGATACGTTATACCCATAGCCGTACGCACGGGGGTGGTTTTTGGGGGTTAAGTTTTCCTTTAAAATACCATAAAACCGCTAACATCCAGACAGTTTATAATTAAACTTCCGCCATATGTTTGGAATCGCTTTATTGAGTATTTCAACACTCAGTTTGAATAGTGCAACACCCGGAAAATGGGCCGATTTATGGAACTCTATCTCTTGATTCCAACAATCTAGAGATTTGTGGTCTTTACCAAAGTTGTTCAGGAGATCAAGGGCTTGTGGTCGGCGGATAATGGGGTTCAAAATTTAGTCGCACGGTACGCTTTGTTTGCGTGAACACTATCGGCAATTAAATTATGAGTATAAAAGACCACGACGACGCTGCTACTCTAATTATAGGCGGCTCATGGAGATTAAATTGAAGACTGATTCAAAAAAGTTCTGGAATTTTGTCAACATGCAGCGGAAGCAATCGGGCCTGCCCTCTAGTATGGAGCTGGCGGACGAGAAAGCAGATAACTGCACCGCAATATGCAGACTGTTTGCCGATAAATTCTCAAGTGTATTCAACAATGAAACTCTTACTAATGACCAAGTTCTTGAGGCCGCTAACAACGTTCCTTCTAACGGACAATCAATCGCCTCGATTAACATCGATGACTCTATGATTCTAACTGCTGCTAGTAAACTGAA
>NW_026599199.1:0-23193 GCF_029784165.1 Wyeomyia smithii
AATGCGCTGCAAGTACTCAGTCATTCTGCAAAGGGTCTTTGGAAGGTCGGTAGAGCTAACACCTTCTAGGTTCCGAAAACAAGACAGACGCAGAAACAAGAATCAACAGCATTGTCTTTTTTCACCCTATCACTGCCAGACAGTGGAATCTAGAAGGTCATACATACATACATACATACATTTCTGGCCTGTAGAAGGCGATTTTGGCCATTCTAAGCTCAATTTGGGATCATTTTCTTTTTTGGCCTTTTCTGGCCTTTAGAAGGCGATTTCGGCCATTCTGAGCTCAATTTGGGATCATTTTCTTTTTTGGCCTTTTCTGGCCTTTAGAAGGCGATTTTGGCCATTCTGAGCTTAATTTGGGATCATTTTCTTTATTGGCCTTTAGAAGGCGATTTTGGCCATTCTGAGCTCAATTTGGGATCATTTTCTTTTTCGGTCTTTTCTGGCCTTTAGAAGGCGATTTCGGCCATTCTGAGCTCAATTTGGGATCATTTTCTTTTTCGGTCTTTTCTGGCCTGTAGAAGGCGATTTTGGCCATTCTGAGCTCAATTTGGGATCATTTTCTTTTTTGGCCTTTTCTGGCCTTTAGAAGGCGATTTTGGCCATTCTGAGCTCAATTTGGGATCATTTTCTTTTTTGGCCTTTTCTGGCCTTTAGAGGGCGATTTCGGCCATTCTAAGCTCAATTTGGGCTCATTTTCTTTTTCGGTCTTTTCTGGCCTTTAGAAGGCGATTTTGGCCATTCTGAGCTCAATTTGGGATCATTTTCTTTTTTGGCCTTTTCTGGCCTTTAGAAGGCGATTTTGGCCATTCTGAGCTCAATTTGGGATCATTTTCTTTTTTGGCCTTTTCTGGCCTTTAGAAGGCGATTTTGGCCATTCTGAGCTCAATTTGGGATCATTTTCTTTTTTGGCCTTTTCTGGCCTTTAGAAGGCGATTTTGGCCATTCTGAGCTCAATTTGGGCTCATTTTCTTTTTTGGCCTTTTCTGGCCTTTAGAAGGCGATTTTGGCCATTCTGAGCTCAATTTGGGATCATTTTCTTTTTCAGTGTTTTCTGGCCTTTAGAAGGCGCCTTCTAAAGGCCAGAAAAGGCCAACAAAGAAAATGATCCCAAATTGAGCTCCGAATGGCCAAAATCGCCTTCTAAAGGCCAGAAATGGCCGAAAAAGAAAATGATCCCAAATTGACCTCAGAATTGCCGAAATCACCTTCTAAAGGCCAGAAAAGGCCGTAAAAGAAAATGATCCCAAATTGAGCTCAGAATGGCCGAAATCGCCTTCTAAAGGCCAGAAAAGGCCAAAAAAGAAAATGATCCCAAATTAAGCTCAGAATGGCCGAAATCGCCTTCTAAAGGCCAGAAAAGGCCAAAATAGAAAATGATCCTAAATTGAGCTCAGAATGGCCGAAATCGCCTTCTAAAGGCCAGAAAAGGCCAAAAAAGAAAATGATCCCAAGTTGAGCTCAGAATGGCCGAAATCGCCTTCTCAAGGCCAGAAAAGGCCAAAAAAGAAAATGATCCCAAATTGAGCTCAGAATGGCCAAAATCGCCTTCTAAAGGCCAGAAAAGGCCAAAATAGAAAATGATCCCAAATTGAGCTCAGAATGGCCAAAATCGCCTTCTGCCAGAAAAGACCGAAAAATAAAATGATCCCAAATTGAGCTCAGAATGGCCAAAATCGCCTTCTAAAGGCCAGAAAAGGCCAAAAAAGAAAATGATCCCAAATTAAGCTCAGAATGGCCGAAATCGCCTTCTAAAGGCCAGAAAAGGCCAAAAAAGAATATGATCCCAAATTGAGCTCAGAATGGCCAAAATCGCCTTCTAAAGGCCAGAAAACACCAAAAAAGAAAATGATCCCAAATTGAGCTCAGAATGGCCAAAATCGCCTTCTAAAGGCCAGAAAAGGCCAAAAAAAAAAATGAGCCCAAATTGAGCTCAGAATGGCCAAAATCGCCTTCTAAAGGCCAGAAAAAACCGAAAAAGGAAATGATCCCAAATTGAGCTCAGAATGGCCAAAATCGCCTTCTAAAGGCCAGAAAACACCGAAAAAGAAAATGATCCCAAATTGAGCTTAGAATGGCCAAAATCGCCTTCTAAAGGCCAGAAAAGACCGAAAAAGAAAATGAGCCCAAATTGAGCTTAGAATGGCCGAAATCGCCTTCTAAAGGCCAGAAAACACCGAAAAAGAAAATGATCCCAAATTGAGCTCAGAATGGCCAAAATCGCCTTCTAAAGGCCAGAAAAGGCCAAAAAAGAAAATGATCCCAAATTGAGCTCAGAATGGCCAAAATCGCCTTCTAAAGGCCAGAAAACACCGAAAAAGAAAATGATCCCAAATTGAGCTCAGAATGGCCAAAATCGCCTTCTAAAGGCCAGAAAACACCGAAAAAGAAAATGATCCCAAATTGAGCTTAGAATGGCCAAAATCGCCTTCTAAAGGCCAGAAAAGACCGAAAAAGAAAATGAGCCCAAATTGAGCTCAGAGTGGCCGAAATCGCTTTCTAAAGACCAGAAAAGGCCAAAAAAGAAAATGATCTCAGATTAAGCTCAGAATGGCCGAAATCGCCTTCTAAAGGCCAGAAAAGGCCAAAAAAGAAAATGATCCTAAATTGAGCTCAGAATGGCCAAAATCGCCTTCTAAAGGCCAGAAAAGGCCAAAAAAGAAAATAATCCCAAATTGAGCTCAGAATGGCCAAAATCGCCTTCTAAAGGCCAGAAAAGGCCAAAAAAGAAAATGATCCCAAATTGAGCTCAGAATGGCCAAAATCGCCTTCTAAAGGCCAGAAAACACCGAAAAAGAAAATGATCCTAAATTGAGCTCAGAATGGCCAAAATCGCCTTCTAAAGGCCAGAAAACACCAAAAAAAGAAAATGATCCCAAATTGAGCTCAGAATGGCCAAAATCGCCTTCTAAAGGCCAGAAAAGGCCAAAAAAGAAAATGAGCCCAAATTGAGCTCAGAATGGCCAAAATCGCCTTCTAAAGGCCAGAAAAGGCCAAAAAAGAAAATGATCCCAAATTGAGCTCAGAATGGCCAAAATCGACTTCTAAAGGCCAGAAAAGACCGAAAAAGAAAATGATCCCAAATTGAGCTCAGAATGGCCAAAATCGCCTTCTAAAGGCCAGAAAAGACCGAAAAAGAAAATGATCCCAAATTGAGCTCAGAATGGCCAAAATCGCCTTCTAAAGGCCAGAAAACACCAAAAAAGAAAATGATCCCAAATTGAGCTCAGAATGGCCAAAATCGCCTTCTAAAGGCCAGAAAACACCGAAAAAGAAAATGATCCCAAATTGAGCTCAGAATGGCCAAAATCGCCTTCTAAAGGCCAGAAAAGGCCAAAAAAGAAAATGATCCCAAATTGAGCTCAGAATGGCCAAAATCGCCTTCTAAAGGCCAGAAAACACTGAAAAAGAAAATGATCCCAAATTGAGCTCAGAATGGCCAAAATCGCCTTCTAAAGGCCAGAAAAGGCCAAAAAAGAAAATGAGCCCAAATTGAGCTCAGAATGGCCAAAATCGCCTTCTAAAGGCCAGAAAAGGCCAAAAAAGAAAATGATCCCAAATTGAGCTCAGAATGGCCAAAATCGCCTTCTAAAGGCCAGAAAAGGCCAAAAAAGAAAATGATCCCAAATTGAGCTCAGAATGGCCAAAATCGCCTTCTAAAGGCCAGAAAAGGCCAAAAAAGAAAATGATCCCAAATTGAGCTCAGAATGGCCAAAATCGCCTTCTAAAGGCCAGAAAAGACCGAAAAAGAAAATGAGCCCAAATTGAGCTTAGAATGGCCGAAATCGCCCTCTAAAGGCCAGAAAAGGCCAAAAAAGAAAATGATCCCAAATTGAGCTCAGAATGGCCAAAATCGCCTTCTAAAGGCCAGAAAAGGCCAAAAAAGAAAATGATCCCAAATTGAGCTCAGAATGGCCAAAATCGCCTTCTACAGGCCAGAAAAGACCGAAAAAGAAAATGATCCCAAATTGAGCTCAGAATGGCCGAAATCGCCTTCTAAAGGCCAGAAAAGACCGAAAAAGAAAATGATCCCAAATTGAGCTCAGAATGGCCAAAATCGCCTTCTAAAGGCCAGAAAAGGCCAAAAAAGAAAATGATCCCAAATTGAGCTCAGAATGGCCAAAATCGCCTTCTAAAGGCCAGAAAAGACCGAAAAAGAAAATGATCCCAAATTGAGCTCAGAATGGCCAAAATCGCCTTCTAAAGGCCAGAAAACACCAAAAAAGAAAATGATCCCAAATTAAGCTCAGAATGGCCGAAATCGCCTTCTAAAGGCCAGAAAAGGCCAAAAAAGAAAATGATCCCAAATTGAGCTCAGAATGGCCAAAATCGCCTTCTAAAGGCCAGAAAACACCAAAAAAGAAAATGATCCCAAATTGAGCTCAGAATGGCCAAAATCGCCTTCTAAAGGCCAGAAAAGGCCAAAAAAGAAAATGAGCCCAAATTGAGCTCAGAATGGCCAAAATCGCCTTCTAAAGGCCAGAAAACACCGAAAAAGAAAATGATCCCAAATTGAGCTCAGAATGGCCAAAATCGCCTTCTAAAGGCCAGAAAACACCGAAAAAGAAAATGATCCCAAATTGAGCTCAGAATGGCCAAAATCGCCTTCTAAAGGCCAGAAAAGGCCAAAATAGAAAATGATCCCAAATTGAGCTCAGAATGGCCAAAATCGCCTTCTGCCAGAAAAGACCGAAAAAGAAAATGATCCCAAATTGAGCTCAGAATGGCCAAAATCGCCTTCTAAAGGCCAGAAAAGGCCAAAAAAGAAAATGATCCCAAATTAAGCTCAGAATGGCCGAAATCGCCTTCTAAAGGCCAGAGAAGGCCAAAAAAGAAAATGATCCCAAATTGAGCTCAGAATGGCCAAAATCGCCTTCTAAAGGCCAGAAAACACCAAAAAAGAAAATGATCCCAAATTGAGCTCAGAATGGCCAAAATCGCCTTCTAAAGGCCAGAAAAGGCCAAAAAAGAAAATGAGCCCAAATTGAGCTCAGAATGGCCAAAATCGCCTTCTAAAGGCCAGAAAACACCGAAAAAGAAAATGATCCCAAATTGAGCTCAGAATGGCCAAAATCGCCTTCTAAAGGCCAGAAAACACCGAAAAAGAAAATGAGCCCAAATTGAGCTTAGAATGGCCGAAATCGCCTTCTAAAGGCCAGAAAACACCGAAAAAGAAAATGATCCCAAATTGAGCTCAGAATGGCCAAAATCGCCTTCTAAAGGCCAGAAAAGGCCAAAAAAGAAAATGAGCCCAAATTGAGCTCAGAATGGCCAAAATCGCCTTCTAAAGGCCAGAAAACACCGAAAAAGAAAATGATCCTAAATTGAGCTCAGAATGGCCAAAATCGCCTTCTAAAGGCCAGAAAACACCAAAAAAAGAAAATGATCCCAAATTGAGCTCAGAATGGCCAAAATCGCCTTCTAAAGGCCAGAAAAGACCGAAAAAGAAAATGAGCCCAAATTGAGCTCAGAGTGGCCGAAATCGCTTTCTAAAGACCAGAAAAGGCCAAAAAAGAAAATGATCTCAGATTTAGCTCAGAATGGCCAAAATCGCCTTCTAAAGGCCAGAAAAGGCCAAAAAAGAAAATGATCCTAAATTGAGCTCAGAATGGCCAAAATCGCCTTCTAAAGGCCAGAAAAGGCCAAAAAAGAAAATGATTCCAAATTGAGCTCAGAATGGCCAAAATCGCCTTCTAAAGGCCAGAAAAGGCCAAAAAAGAAAATGATCCCAAATTGACCTCAGAATGGCCAAAATCGCCTTCTAAAGGCCAGAAAACACCGAAAAAGAAAATGATCCCAAATTGAGCTCAGAATGGCCGAAATCGCCTTCTAAAGGCCAGAAAACACCAAAAAAAGAAAATGATCCCAAATTGAGCTCAGAATGGCCAAAATCGCCTTCTAAAGGCCAGAAAAGGCCAAAAAAGAAAATGAGCCCAAATTGAGCTCAGAATGGCCAAAATCGCCTTCTAAAGGCCAGAAAAGGCCAAAAAAGAAAATGATCCCAAATTGAGCTCAGAATGGCCAAAATCGCCTTCTAAAGGCCAGAAAAGACCGAAAAAGAAAATGATCCCAAATTGAGCTCAGAATGGCCAAAATCGCCTTCTAAAGGCCAGAAAAGACCGAAAAAGAAAATGATCCCAAATTGAGCTCAGAATGGCCAAAATCGCCTTCTAAAGGCCAGAAAACACCAAAAAAGAAAATGATCCCAAATTGAGCTCAGAATGGCCAAAATCGCCTTCTAAAGGCCAGAAAACACCGAAAAAGAAAATGATCCCAAATTGAGCTCAGAATGGCCAAAATCGCCTTCTAAAGGCCAGAAAAGGCCAAAAAAGAAAATGATCCCAAATTGAGCTCAGAATGGCCAAAATCGCCTTCTAAAGGCCAGAAAACACTGAAAAAGAAAATGATCCCAAATTGAGCTCAGGATGGCCAAAATCGCCTTCTAAAGGCCAGAAAAGGCCAAAAAAGAAAATGAGCCCAAATTGAGCTCAGAATGGCCAAAATCGCCTTCTAAAGGCCAGAAAAGACCGAAAAAGAAAATGATCCCAAATTGAGCTCAGAATGGCCGAAATCGCCTTCTAAAGGCCAGAAAAGGCCAAAAAAGAAAATGATCCCAAATTGAGCTCAGAATGGCCGAAATCGTCTCCTTAAGGCCAGAAAAGGCCGAAAAAGAAAATGATCCCAAATTGAGCTCAGAATGGCCGAAATCGCCTTCTAAAGGCCAGAAAAGGCCAAAAAAGAAAATGATCCCAAATTGAGCTCAGAATGGCCAAAATCGCCTTCTAAAGGCCAGAAAAGACCGAAAAAGAAAATGATCCCAAATTGAGCATAGAATGGCCGAAATCGCCTTCTAAAGGCCAGAAAAGGCCAATAAAGAAAATGATCCCAAATTGAGCTCAGAATGGCCAAAATCGCCTTCTAAAGGCCAGAAAAGGCCAAAAAAGAAAATTATCCCAAATTGAGCTCAGAATGGCCAAAATCGCCTTCTAAAGGCCAGAAAAGGCCAAAATAGAAAATGATCCCCAATTGAGCTTAGAATGGCCAAAATCGCCTTTTAAAGGCCAGAAAAGACCGAAAAAGAAAATGATCCCAAATAAAGCTTAGAATTCATTCTGTGCCGAACACGCATCAGTACTGGACGTGTTTGGTGATCGGTCCGATAGAGTATAAAACAAAAGACGTGTGAACAAGTGTTGGCATTGTTTGCCTGGTCGAGTGAAATAAATCCGGGTTCAAGGTCGTTCCTTTGTGCAACTGTTTCGCATCGTGACTGCCAGCTGGTGCGTAAGCCGATTTGGCTGCTGGCTGGATTGTGCTACAGCAGTGGACGAGACACAAACGAGGAAAAAGAAGAAGCCATCAGTGTCAGCGAGTCGTATCGCTGTGTGGAGTGATCTCACACCTGGCTCGCTGCTGGTGGCTGTTTGGTGCTGCTGGCTGTAACGGCTGCTACTTCGAACGATCGGACAACCAACCTTACTGGAAGGGAGAAATAAAAAGGTACGTGTTCTTGTCAGCGCTAGTGCGCTAAACATAGCGCGATGGATGTAGATCCCTCGCCTCCCGCGCCACCATCCCCGAACCCCTCTGACCCTGACCCTTCTGTTACCCCCTCCCCTGTTCATTCTTCAGTCCCCCCTCGCCCCAGGCTTTACCCAGACGGAGCCCAGGGCAGCTATACTGTCTATTTTCGACCAAAGGCGGGACCGAAATCGAAACAGTTGAACCTCTTGCAGATTTCTAAAGACCTGACGAAGGAGTACAAGGGCGTGACCGAAATTTCCAAGGTCCGGCCTAACAAGCTCCGTGTCGTGGTCGGTAACCTGAAAGAGGCCAACGATATAGCTTGCTCTGAGCTCTTCACACGCGAGTATCGCGTTTACATACCCGCACGAGACGTGGAGATCGACGGTGTCATAACCGATTCGAGTCTGTCCGTCGAGTGTATACTGCAAAGTGCCAAAGGGTGCTTTAAGAACAAAACGTGTCCCGAAGTAAAGGTGCTCGACTGCAAGCAATTGCGGTCAGCATCGATCATCGGTGGCAAAACAGTATACACTCCGTCAGACTCGTTTCGAGTTACGTTCGCCGGGTCTGCACTACCAAGCCACGTCTCGATCCACCGGGTTCGTCTCCCTGTGAGGCTCTACGTGCCCCGCGACATGAACTGCCTGAATTGCAAGCAGTTAGGCCATACAGCCGCCTACTGCTGCAATAAGGCACGTTGTGGCAAGTGTGGGGAGTCTCATGCGGAAGATTCTTGCAGTGTTAACGCTGAAAAGTGTATTCACTGCGGAGAAAATCTGCATGAGCTCTCGACATGTGCGGTGTACATGCAGCGCAGGGATAAAATAAAACGGTCTCTCAAAGAGCGTTCAAAGCGTTCCTACGCTGACATGCTGAAGAAGACCGTTACCACTTCTCCCGTTACTTCGAACCCCTTCGATCTGTTGCCCTCTGAGGAAACCGATTCTGACGATTCACCAGCGGGAGCATCTTACGCCAATCCTGGGGAGTCTAGAAAGAGGAAAAATATTTCCTCTCCTAAACTTCCCAGAAAAGGTCCTAAGATTTCTCAAAGTGAAATGAAAGTTACAAACAAACCAAACAGTGCTGCGGAAAAACCGAAGCAAACTCCTCCTGGGCTGGCAAATTTAAAGTCCCAGAAGGAGTTCCCAGCACTGCCAGGAACATCTAAAACCCCAGTTGCTCCTTTTACACTCCCAGTTGATGAAACAAACTCTGGATTAGTGAAATTTTCTGACATTGTGGACTGGATTTTTGAAACTTTCAATGTACCCGATCCAATTAAAATTTTTCTTACAGCATTCCTCCCAACAGTTAGATCATTTTTGAAGCAGTTGACTGCCCAATGGCCTCTCCTTGCAGCGATTGTATCCTTCGATGCCTAATTCAACTGCGTATATGAAGGATTCTATCTCTGTCTTACAGTGGAATTGTAGAAGTATTTTACCAAAAATTGATTCGTTTAAAGTTTTGATAAATAAAAACAAATGCGATGCATTTTCCCTTTGTGAAACTTGGCTTACTTCAAATATTGATCTCAACTTCCATGATTTTAATATTATTCGCCTTGATCGAGACACCCCATATGGAGGAGTACTTTTAGGGATTAAAAAGTGCTATTCTTTCTATCGTATTAACCTCCCCTCGATTCCAGGCATCGAAGTTGTCGCATGTCAAATGACAATACAAGGTAAAGAGCTTTGTATTGCCTCAATATATATTCCTCCCAGAGCACAGGTTGGGCAACGGCTGCTCTTTGATTTAATAGAACTTCTTCCCTCGCCACGTTTGATTTTGGGAGACTTCAACTCTCATGGCGTGGCTTGGGGTTCCCCATACAATGATAACCGCTCCTCTTTTATCTATAACCTTTGCGATGACTTCGACATGACTATTTTAAACAACGGTGAAATGACACGTATCCCGAAACCTCCAGCGCGCCCAAGCGCTTTGGATCTATCCTTATGTTCGACGTCGCTACGGTTGGATTGCACATGGAAGGTAATCCTCGATCCTCACGGTAGCGACCATCTGCCTATTCTTATTTCAATTACTAACGGGTCAACTCGCATGCGACCAATTGACATTCCGTATGACCTCACACGAAATGTCGATTGGAAGTTATACGAGGAAATGATTTCAAAAGCGGTCGAGTCGATTCAACATCATTCACCACTTGAAGAATACAACCTCCTCGCGGGCTTGATTCTCGACGCCGCGTTGCAAGCCCAAACGAAGAAATATCCCGGCGTAACGATCAAAGAACGGCCTCCCACTCCGTGGTGGGACCAAGAGTGCTCCGATGTCTACATGCAAAGATCCGACGCGTTTAAGGCCTACCAGACGGGAGGTATACCTGGCGACTATTTACGGTATTCGGAGCTTGATACCAAGCTTAAAAGCTTGGCTAAAGCAAAGAAACGTGGATATTGGCGTCGGTTCGTGAACGAGACGTCGAGGGAGACATCGATGTGCACTCTTTGGAACACAGCCCGAAGAATGCGGAATCGCGTAACGGTCAACGAAAGCGAGGAGTCTTCAAGAAGGTGGATATTTGATTTTGCCAGGAAAGTATGTCCGGACTCTGTTCCTGAGCAAAATATTGTTCGCGATGCGTCTCCGGGCCACGACGCGATAGAATCACCTTTTACGATGGCAGAACTTTCAGTTGCCCTCCTGTCCTGTAACAATAACGCGCCTGGATTAGATAGAATCAAATTCAACTTGTTGAAGAATCTACCCGGCAATGCCAAGAGGCGCTTGTTGAACTTGTTCAATGAGTTCCTGGAGCAAAACATTGTACCGCAGGATTGGAGGCAAGTGAAGGTGATCGCCATCCAAAAACCAGGGAAACCAGCTTCTGATCACAACTCTTATAGGCCGATTGCAATGCTATCCTGTATCCGGAAATTGATGGAAAAAATGATACTCCGTCGTTTAGACCACTGGGTCGAATCAAATGGTCTACTATCAGAAACTCAATTTGGCTTCCGCCGTGCCAAAGGGACGAATGATTGTCTTGCGTTGCTTTCAACAGATATTCAGCTGGCGTATGCTCGTAAAGAACAAATGGCGTCTGCGTTCTTGGACATTAAGGGGGCTTTTGATTCCGTTTCTATTGACATTCTTTCGGGTAAACTTCACCGACAAGGATTTTCTCCAATTTTGAACAATTTTTTGCACAATTTGTTGTCCGAAAAGCACATGCATTTTACGCATGGCGATTTGGCAACTTTTCGCATTAGCTACATGGGTCTTCCCCAGGGCTCATGTTTAAGCCCCCTTCTTTACAACTTTTATGTAAATGACATCGACGAATGTCTGGCAAATTCATGCACGATAAGACAACTTGCAGACGACAGTGTAATCTCTGTTACAGGAGCCAAAGCTGCCGACTTGCAAGGACCATTGCAAGATACCTTGGACAATTTGTCTGCTTGGGCTTTACAGCTAGGTATCGAATTCTCTCCGGAGAAGACTGAGATAGTAGTTTTTTCTAGGAAGCATGAACCTGCTCAGCTTCAAACACAATTAATGGGTAAAACGATTTCTCAGGTTTTGGTACACAAATATCTTGGTGTCTGGTTCGACTCTAAAGGCACCTGGGGTTGTCACGTGAGGTATCTGATGAAAAAATGTCAACAAAGAGTGAATTTTCTTCGTACAATAACCGGACAATGGTGGGGAGCCCATCCAGGAGACCTTATAAGGCTTTACCAAACAACGATATTGTCTGTTATTGAATACGGGTGTTTCTGCTTCCGCTCCGCAGCAAACACACATTTGATCAAACTGGAGCGAATACAATATCGTTGTTTGCGTATCGCCTTAGGTTGCATGCAGTCGACCCATACGATGAGTTTGGAGGTTTTAGCTGGAGTACTACCATTGAAAAACCGCTTCTGGAGCCTGTCTTCTCGTATTCTAATCAAATGTGAGGTCTTGAACCGTCCCGTGATTGAAAATTTTGAAAGGTTAATCGAACTTAATTCTCAAACCCGTTTTATGACATTGTATTTCAATCACATGTCCCAAAATATTAACCCTTCTTCGAATATTCCAAATCGTGTCGACTTATCAAATACTTCTGATTCTACTGTGTTTTTCGATACATCCATGATAGAAGAAACTCGTGGAATCCCGGATCATTTACGCGTGCAGCAGATCCCTAAAATTTTTTCCAATAAATATCGAAACATCAACTGCGACAATATGTACTACACTGACGGATCACTTCTTGATGGGTCCACTGGCTTCGGTATCTTCAATAACAATTTAACCGTCTCCCATAAGCTCGATAATCCTGCTTCTGTTTACGTCGCAGAATTAGCTGCAATTCAGTACACCCTAGGGATTATCGAAAAAATGCCCACGGACCATTATTTCATCTTTACGGACAGTCTCAGTTCCATTGAGGCTCTCCGATCGATGAAAGATGTTAAGCACTCTCCGTATTTCCTGGGGAAAATACGGGAACATCTGAGTGCTTTATCCGAAAAATCTACTCAGATTACCTTAGCGTGGGTCCCTTCTCACTGCTCGATACCGGGTAATGAGAAAGCGGACTCTTTGGCTAAGGTGGGCGCAACAAACGGTGATATTTATGAAAGACCAATTGCCTTTAATGAATTTTTCGCACTTGTACGTCAGAATACGATCATCAGTTGGCAAAATGCTTGGACCAGAGGGGAATTGGGAAGGTGGTTACATTCCATAATCCCCAAAGTATCGACGAACCCGTGGTTCAAGGGGTTGGATGTAGGTCGGGATTTCATTTGCGTGATGTCCCGGCTTATGTCCAATCACTATAGATTTGACGCGCTCCTCCGTCGTGTTGGGCTCGGGGAAAGTGGTATCTGTGCCTGTGGTGAAGGTTATCACGACATAGAGCATGTGGTTTGGTCATGCCCTGTACACCGTGACGCCAGGTCTAAATTAATAGCTTCCCTGCAGGCCGAGGGTAGACAGCCGGCTGTTCCTGTTCGTGATGTCTTGGCGAGCCGTGACCTATCCTACATGTCCCTTATATACGTTTTCCTGAAATCCATCCACGCCCCAGTCTAGTCCCGTTCCCCTCCGTCTACACCCAACAAAACGACAAGAACACGTTTGAACCTTAAGCACAAAACCAGCAACCAGACCCCGCACAACAGAACCAGGACCCAAGGACTACGAGCCTCTGTCCCAACTCACGACATCGTGGCTCAGCAGAACGAATCCATACATGCCATTCGACGATTATCAGACGACCATTGAACAACAAAACACTGATTGGAAATCCCATGCTAGTTTTAAGTTAGACTTAATTTCAGCTCGTAGTCGGCAGCGAGGATAAAAAATTTGCTTTAGTTTTTAAGTCATCAGATATAATTGGCGCCGTTAAACATTAAATTGTATTTGTGCCGTGTCAAATAAATGTTATGTGAAGAAAAAAAAAAAAAAAAAAAGCTTAGAATGGCCGAAATCGCCTTCTAAAGGCCAGAAAAGGCCAAAAAAGAAAATGATCCCAATTTGAGCTCAGAATAAACAAAATCGCCTTCTAAAGGCCAGAAAAGACCAAAAAAGAAAATGATCCCAAATTGAGCTCAGAATGGCCGAAATCGCCTTCTAAAGGCCAGAAAAGGCCAAAAAAGAAAATGATCCCAAATTGAGCTTAGAATAGCCAAAATCGCCTTCTAAAGGCCAGAAAAGACCGAAAAAGAAAATGATCCCAAATTGAGCTCAGAATGTCCGAAATCGCCTTCTAAAGGCCAGAAAACACCGAAAAAGAAAATGATCCCAAATTGAGCTCAGAATAAACAAAATCGCCTTCTAAAGGCCAGAAAAGACCAAAAAAGAAAATGATCCCAAATTGAGCTCAGAATGGCCGAAATCGCCTTCTAAAGGCCAGAAAAGGCCAAAAAAGAAAATGATCCCAAATTGAGCTTAGAATAGCCAAAATCGCCTTCTAAAGGCCAGAAAAGACCGAAAAAGAAAATGATCCCAAATTGAGCTCAGAATGTCCGAAATCGCCTTCTAAAGGCCAGAAAACACCGAAAAAGAAAATGATCCCAAATTGAGCTCAGAATGGCCAAAATCGCCTTCTAAAGGCCAGAAAACACCGAAAAAGAAAATGATCCCAAATTGAGCTTAGAATGGCCGAAATCGCCTTCTAAAGGCCAGAAAAGGCCAAAAAAGAAAATGATCCCAAATTGAGCTCAGAATGGCCAAAATCGCCTTCTAAAGGCCAGAAAAGGCCAAAATAGAAAATGATCCCAAATTGAGCTCAGAATGGCCAAAATCGCCTTCTGCCAGAAAAGACCGAAAAAGAAAATGATCCCAAATTGAGCTCAGAATAAACAAAATCGCCTTCTAAAGGCCAGAAAAGACCAAAAAAGAAAATGATCCCAAATTGAGCTCAGAATGGCCGAAATCGCCTTCTAAAGGCCAGAAAAGGCCAAAAAAGAAAATGATCCCAAATTGAGCTTAGAATAGCCAAAATCGCCTTCTAAAGGCCAGAAAAGACCGAAAAAGAAAATGATCCCAAATTGAGCTCAGAATGTCCGAAATCGCCTTCTAAAGGCCAGAAAACACCGAAAAAGAAAATGATCCCAAATTGAGCTCAGAATAAACAAAATCGCCTTCTAAAGGCCAGAAAAGACCAAAAAAGAAAATGATCCCAAATTGAGCTCAGAATGGCCGAAATCGCCTTCTAAAGGCCAGAAAAGGCCAAAAAAGAAAATGATCCCAAATTGAGCTTAGAATAGCCAAAATCGCCTTCTAAAGGCCAGAAAAGACCGAAAAAGAAAATGATCCCAAATTGAGCTCAGAATGTCCGAAATCGCCTTCTAAAGGCCAGAAAACACCGAAAAAGAAAATGATCCCAAATTGAGCTCAGAATAAACAAAATCGCCTTCTAAAGGCCAGAAAAGACCAAAAAAGAAAATGATCCCAAATTGAGCTCAGAATGGCCGAAATCGCCTTCTAAAGGCCAGAAAAGGCCAAAAAAGAAAATGATCCCAAATTGAGCTTAGAATAGCCAAAATCGCCTTCTAAAGGCCAGAAAAGACCGAAAAAGAAAATGATCCCAAATTGAGCTCAGAATGTCCGAAATCGCCTTCTAAAGGCCAGAAAACACCGAAAAAGAAAATGATCCCAAATTGAGCTCAGAATGGCCAAAATCGCCTTCTAAAGGCCAGAAAACACCGAAAAAGAAAATGATCCCAAATTGAGCTTAGAATGGCCGAAATCGCCTTCTAAAGGCCAGAAAAGGCCAAAAAAGAAAATGATCCCAAATTGAGCTCAGAATGGCCAAAATCGCCTTCTAAAGGCCAGAAAAGGCCAAAATAGAAAATGATCCCAAATTGAGCTCAGAATGGCCAAAATCGCCTTCTGCCAGAAAAGACCGAAAAAGAAAATGATCCCAAATTGAGCTCAGAATGGCCGAAATCGCCTTCTAAAGTCAAGAAAAGGCCAAAAAAGAAAATAATCCCAAATTGAGCTTAGAATGGCCAAAATCGCCTTCTACAGGCCAGAAAAGACCGAAAAAGAAAATGATCCCAAATTGAGCTTAGAATGGCCGAAATCGCCCTCTAAAGGCCAGAAAAGGCCAATAAAGAAAATGATCCCAAATTGAGCTCAGAATGGCCAAAATCGCCTTCTAAAGGCCAGAAAAGGCCAATAAAGAAAATGATCCCAAATTGAGCTCAGAATGGCCAAAATCGCCTTCTAAAGGCCAGAAAAGACCAAAAAAGAAAATGATCCCAAATTGAGCTCAGAATGGCCGAAATCGCCTTCTAAAGGCCAGAAAAGACCGAAAAAGAAAATGATCCCAAATTGAGCTCAGAATGGCCAAAATCGCCTTCTAAAGGCCAATAAAGAAAATGATCCCAAATTGAGCTCAGAATGGCCAAAATCGCCTTCTAAAGGCCAGAAAAGGCCAAAAAAGAAAATGATCCCAAATTGAGCTCAGAATGGCCGAAATCGCCTTCTAAAGGCCAGAAAAGGCCAAAAAAGAAAATGATCCCAAATTGAGCTTAGAATGGCCAAAATCGCCTTCTACAGGCCAGAAATGTATGTATGTATGTATGTATGACCTTCTAGATTCCACTGTCTGGCAGTGATAGGGTGAAAAAAGACAATGCTGTTGATTCTTGTTTCTGCGTCTGTCTTGTTTTCGGAACCTAGAAGGTGTTAGCTCTACCGACCTTCCAAAGACCCTTTGCAGAATGACTGAGTACTTGCAGCGCATTCCGAAGTCAATTTCCATTCGGTAAGCCCCGCCTCAAAATAATATTAGAATCTAATAGATTCTATTATTATTCTCAGACTTTCAATTCATTTGACATATCAATATCAAAAGAATTGACCCGTATTTAATATATATATATATATATATATATATATATATATATATATATATATATATATATATATATATATATATATATATATATATATATTAAATACGGGTCAATTCTTTTGATATTGATATGTCAAATGAATTGAAAGTCTGAGAATAATAATAGAATCTATTAGATTCTAATATTATTTTGAGGCGGGGCTTACCGAATGGAAATTGACTTCGGAATGCGCTGCAAGTACTCAGTCATTCTGCAAAGGGTCTTTGGAAGGTCGGTAGAGCTAACACCTTCTAGGTTCCGAAAACAAGACAGACGCAGAAACAAGAATCAACAGCATTGTCTTTTTTCACCCTATCACTGCCAGACAGTGGAATCTAGAAGGTCATACATACATACATACATACATTTCTGGCCTGTAGAAGGCGATTTTGGCCATTCTAAGCTCAATTTGGGATCATTTTCTTTTTTGGCCTTTTCTGGCCTTTAGAAGGCGATTTCGGCCATTCTGAGCTCAATTTGGGATCATTTTCTATTTTGGCCTTTTCTGGCCTTTAGAAGGCGATTTTGGCCATTCTGAGCTCAATTTGGGATCATTTTCTTTTTTGGTCTTTTCTGGCCTTTAGAAGGCGATTTTGTTTATTCTGAGCTCAATTTGGGATCATTTTCTTTTTCGGTGTTTTCTGGCCTTTAGAAGGCGATTTCGGACATTCTGAGCTCAATTTGGGATCATTTTCTTTTTCGGTCTTTTCTGGCCTTTAGAAGGCGATTTTGGCTATTCTAAGCTCAATTTGGGATCATTTTCTTTTTTGGCCTTTTCTGGCCTTTAGAAGGCGATTTCGGCCATTCTGAGCTCAATTTGGGATCATTTTCTTTTTTGGTCTTTTCTGGCCTTTAGAAGGCGATTTTGTTTATTCTGAGCTCAATTTGGGATCATTTTCTTTTTCGGTCTTTTCTGGCAGAAGGCGATTTTGGCCATTCTGAGCTCAATTTGGGATCATTTTCTATTTTGGCCTTTTCTGGCCTTTAGAAGGCGATTTTGGCCATTCTGAGCTCAATTTGGGATCATTTTCTTTTTTGGCCTTTTCTGGCCTTTAGAAGGCGATTTCGGCCATTCTAAGCTCAATTTGGGATCATTTTCTTTTTCGGTGTTTTCTGGCCTTTAGAAGGCGATTTTGGCCATTCTGAGCTCAATTTGGGATCATTTTCTTTTTCGGTGTTTTCTGGCCTTTAGAAGGCGATTTCGGACATTCTGAGCTCAATTTGGGATCATTTTCTTTTTCGGTCTTTTCTGGCCTTTAGAAGGCGATTTTGGCTATTCTAAGCTCAATTTGGGATCATTTTCTTTTTTGGCCTTTTCTGGCCTTTAGAAGGCGATTTCGGCCATTCTGAGCTCAATTTGGGATCATTTTCTTTTTTGGTCTTTTCTGGCCTTTAGAAGGCGATTTTGTTTATTCTGAGCTCAATTTGGGATCATTTTCTTTTTCGGTGTTTTCTGGCCTTTAGAAGGCGATTTCGGACATTCTGAGCTCAATTTGGGATCATTTTCTTTTTCGGTCTTTTCTGGCCTTTAGAAGGCGATTTTGGCTATTCTAAGCTCAATTTGGGATCATTTTCTTTTTTGGCCTTTTCTGGCCTTTAGAAGGCGATTTCGGCCATTCTGAGCTCAATTTGGGATCATTTTCTTTTTTGGTCTTTTCTGGCCTTTAGAAGGCGATTTTGTTTATTCTGAGCTCAATTTGGGATCATTTTCTTTTTTGGCCTTTTCTGGCCTTTAGAAGGCGATTTCGGCCATTCTAAGCTTTATTTGGGATCATTTTCTTTTTCGGTCTTTTCTGGCCTTTAAAAGGCGATTTTGGCCATTCTAAGCTCAATTGGGGATCATTTTCTATTTTGGCCTTTTCTGGCCTTTAGAAGGCGATTTTGGCCATTCTGAGCTCAATTTGGGATAATTTTCTTTTTTGGCCTTTTCTGGCCTTTAGAAGGCGATTTTGGCCATTCTGAGCTCAATTTGGGATCATTTTCTTTATTGGCCTTTTCTGGCCTTTAGAAGGCGATTTCGGCCATTCTATGCTCAATTTGGGATCATTTTCTTTTTCGGTCTTTTCTGGCCTTTAGAAGGCGATTTTGGCCATTCTGAGCTCAATTTGGGATCATTTTCTTTTTTGGCCTTTTCTGGCCTTTAGAAGGCGATTTCGGCCATTCTGAGCTCAATTTGGGATCATTTTCTTTTTCGGCCTTTTCTGGCCTTAAGGAGACGATTTCGGCCATTCTGAGCTCAATTTGGGATCATTTTCTTTTTTGGCCTTTTCTGGCCTTTAGAAGGCGATTTCGGCCATTCTGAGCTCAATTTGGGATCATTTTCTTTTTCGGTCTTTTCTGGCCTTTAGAAGGCGATTTTGGCCATTCTGAGCTCAATTTGGGCTCATTTTCTTTTTTGGCCTTTTCTGGCCTTTAGAAGGCGATTTTGGCCATCCTGAGCTCAATTTGGGATCATTTTCTTTTTCAGTGTTTTCTGGCCTTTAGAAGGCGATTTTGGCCATTCTGAGCTCAATTTGGGATCATTTTCTTTTTTGGCCTTTTCTGGCCTTTAGAAGGCGATTTTGGCCATTCTGAGCTCAATTTGGGATCATTTTCTTTTTCGGTGTTTTCTGGCCTTTAGAAGGCGATTTTGGCCATTCTGAGCTCAATTTGGGATCATTTTCTTTTTTGGTGTTTTCTGGCCTTTAGAAGGCGATTTTGGCCATTCTGAGCTCAATTTGGGATCATTTTCTTTTTCGGTCTTTTCTGGCCTTTAGAAGGCGATTTTGGCCATTCTGAGCTCAATTTGGGATCATTTTCTTTTTCGGTCTTTTCTGGCCTTTAGAAGGCGATTTTGGCCATTCTGAGCTCAATTTGGGATCATTTTCTTTTTTGGCCTTTAGAAGGCGATTTTGGCCATTCTGAGCTCAATTTGGGCTCATTTTCTTTTTTGGCCTTTTCTGGCCTTTAGAAGGCGATTTTGGCCATTCTGAGCTCAATTTGGGATCATTTTCTTTTTTTGGTGTTTTCTGGCCTTTAGAAGGCGATTTCGGCCATTCTGAGCTCAATTTGGGATCATTTTCTTTTTCGGTGTTTTCTGGCCTTTAGAAGGCGATTTTGGCCATTCTGAGGTCAATTTGGGATCATTTTCTTTTTTGGCCTTTTCTGGCCTTTAGAAGGCGATTTTGGCCATTCTGAGCTCAATTTGGAATCATTTTCTTTTTTGGCCTTTTCTGGCCTTTAGAAGGCGATTTTGGCCATTCTGAGCTCAATTTAGGATCATTTTCTTTTTTGGCCTTTTCTGGCCTTTAGAAGGCGATTTTGGCCATTCTGAGCTAAATCTGAGATCATTTTCTTTTTTGGCCTTTTCTGGTCTTTAGAAAGCGATTTCGGCCACTCTGAGCTCAATTTGGGCTCATTTTCTTTTTCGGTCTTTTCTGGCCTTTAGAAGGCGATTTTGGCCATTCTGAGCTCAATTTGGGATCATTTTCTTTTTCGGTGTTTTCTGGCCTTTAGAAGGCGATTTTGGCCATTCTGAGCTCAATTTGGGATCATTTTCTTTTTCGGTGTTTTCTGGCCTTTAGAAGGCGATTTTGGCCATTCTGAGCTCAATTTGGGATCATTTTCTTTTTTGGCCTTTTCTGGCCTTTAGAAGGCGATTTTGGCCATTCTGAGCTCAATTTGGGATCATTTTCTTTTTCGGTGTTTTCTGGCCTTTAGAAGGCGATTTCGGCCATTCTAAGCTCAATTTGGGCTCATTTTCTTTTTCGGTGTTTTCTGGCCTTTAGAAGGCGATTTTGGCCATTCTGAGCTCAATTTGGGATCATTTTCTTTTTCGGTGTTTTCTGGCCTTTAGAAGGCGATTTTGGCCATTCTGAGCTCAATTTGGGCTCATTTTCTTTTTTGGCCTTTTCTGGCCTTTAGAAGGCGATTTTGGCCATTCTGAGCTCAATTTGGGATCATTTTCTTTTTTGGTGTTTTCTGGCCTTTAGAAGGCGATTTTGGCCATTCTGAGCTCAATTTGGGATCATTTTCTTTTTTGGCCTTTTCTGGCCTTTAGAAGGCGATTTCGGCCATTCTGAGCTTAATTTGGGATCATTTTCTTTTTCAGTGTTTTCTGGCCTTTAGAAGGCGATTTTGGCCATTCTGAGCTCAATTTGGGATCATTTTCTTTTTCGGTCTTTTCTGGCAGAAGGCGATTTTGGCCATTCTGAGCTCAATTTGGGATCATTTTCTATTTTGGCCTTTTCTGGCCTTTAGAAGGCGATTTTGGCCATTCTGAGCTCAATTTGGGATCATTTTCTTTTTCGGTGTTTTCTGGCCTTTAGAAGGCGATTTTGGCCATTCTGAGCTCAATTTGGGATCATTTTCTTTTTCGGTGTTTTCTGGCCTTTAGAAGGCGATTTTGGCCATTCTGAGCTCAATTTGGGCTCATTTTCTTTTTTGGCCTTTTCTGGCCTTTAGAAGGCGATTTTGGCCATTCTGAGCTCAATTTGGGATCATTTTCTTTTTTGGTGTTTTCTGGCCTTTAGAAGGCGATTTTGGCCATTCTGAGCTCAATTTGGGATCATTTTCTTTTTTGGCCTTTTCTGGCCTTTAGAAGGCGATTTCGGCCATTCTGAGCTTAATTTGGGATCATTTTCTTTTTTGGTGTTTTCTGGCCTTTAGAAGGCGATTTTGGCCATTCTGAGCTCAATTTGGGATCATTTTCTTTTTTGGCCTTTTCTGGCCTTTAGAAGGCGATTTCGGCCATTCTGAGCTTAATTTGGGATCATTTTCTTTTTTGGCCTTTTCTGGCCTTTAGAAGGCGATTTTGGCCATACTGAGCTCAATTTGGGATCATTTTCTTTTTCGGTCTTTTCTGGCAGAAGGCGATTTTGGCCATTCTGAGCTCAATTTGGGATCATTTTCTATTTTGGCCTTTTCTGGCCTTTAGAAGGCGATTTTGGCCATTCTGAGCTCAATTTGGGATCATTTTCTTTTTCGGTGTTTTCTGGCCTTTAGAAGGCGATTTTGGCCATTCTGAGCTCAATTTGGGATCATTTTCTTTTTCGGTGTTTTCTGGCCTTTAGAAGGCGATTTTGGCCATTCTGAGCTCAATTTGGGCTCATTTTCTTTTTTGGCCTTTTCTGGCCTTTAGAAGGCGATTTTGGCCATTCTGAGCTCAATTTGGGATCATTTTCTTTTTCGGTGTTTTCTGGCCTTTAGAAGGCGATTTTGGCCATTCTGAGCTCAATTTGGGATCATTTTCTTTTTTGGCCTTTTCTGGCCTTTAGAAGGCGATTTTGGCCATTCTGAGCTCAATTTGGGATCATTTTCTTTTTTGGTGTTTTCTGGCCTTTAGAAGGCGATTTTGGCCATTCTGAGCTCAATTTGGGATCATTTTCTTTTTTGGCCTTTTCTGGCCTTTAGAAGGCGATTTCGGCCATTCTGAGCTTAATTTGGGATCATTTTCTTTTTTGGCCTTTTCTGGCCTTTAGAAGGCGATTTTGGCCATTCTGAGCTCAATTTGGGATCATTTTCTTTTTCGGTCTTTTCTGGCAGAAGGCGATTTTGGCCATTCTGAGCTCAATTTGGGATCATTTTCTATTTTGGCCTTTTCTGGCCTTTAGAAGGCGATTTTGGCCATTCTGAGCTCAATTTGGGATCATTTTCTTTTTTGGCCTTTTCTGGCCTTTAGAAGGCGATTTCGGCCATTCTGAGCTCAACTTGGGATCATTTTCTTTTTTGGCCTTTAGAAGGCGATTTCGGCCATTCTGAGCTCAATTTAGGATCATTTTCTTTTTTGGCCTTTTCTGGCCTTTAGAAGGCGATTTCGGCCATTCTGAGCTTAATTTGGGATCATTTTCTTTTTTGGCCTTTTCTGGCCTTTAGAAGGCGATTTCGGCCATTCTGAGCTCAATTTGGGATCATTTTCTTTTACGGCCTTTTCTGGCCTTTAGAAGGTGATTTCGGCAATTCTGAGGTCAATTTGGGATCATTTTCTTTTTCGGCCATTTCTGGCCTTTAGAAGGCGATTTTGGCCATTCGGAGCTCAATTTGGGATCATTTTCTTTGTTGGCCTTTTCTGGCCTTTAGAAGGCGATTTCGGCCATTCTGAGCTCAATTTGGGATCATTCTCTTTTTCGGCCATTTCTGGCCTTTAGAAGGCGATTTCGGCCATTCTGAGCTCAATTTGGGATCATTTTTTTTTTTCGGCCTTTTCTGGCCTTTAGAAGGCGAAAAAAACAAAAAAACAGCAGTGAATAGAGCAAGAGTAATGAGGCTGAAATACTGGGCACACATACAAAGAAGAGAACAAGGACACCCATTAAAATCAGCTGAAAGATTGGAATTTACGGGAAAAAAGAGAGGACGACCCGCGAAAACATGGAATGACACGATTAGGGAAGACAAAAACAAACTAATGGAAATATCAGAAACAGAATGGCACGAACTAGCGAAAAATAAAACAGAATTTAAGAAAAAAGTGGAAGAAATTTACAATACTATAGGAAGTGAAGAAGAATCCAGCTCAGAAATCGAATAATAAACATGATATGAGATTTATACCAAGACGGCCGAATAAAAAAAAAAATTAAAATAAAACAGATTAAATATACAGACAAAAATTAATGTGTATATAGATATAAAAAGAAATTGGAATAAATATAATTTTATGCAAGTGTGTATGTATACAATCTTAATACCTTAATCGAAGGACGTAAAACGCCCGTCGTTATTTATTCATCTAATTATTTATTTATTTACTCAAAGATATTTTTACACTTTTCACTTCCATTTCAAAAAAGAAAACATATATATATATATACACAGGGTAATTTACCAATTCTCGTCAGTCATGTCATGTTTTAAACTGTCATCCTTCTCCAGTAAGCTGCCTAATTTCATCTATCAATTTTCTGGCATACTTTCCTACTTTTATCTTATTGGAAAAATTAAGAAAAGACACAAATAGTTCAACGGAGCTTCTAAATTTAAGTGTGAAAAAGCCACTCTTACAGTTCCTTTTGGTCAACACATTTCCGAAGCGAGGATCTGCCATTGTAAGGTTGGGGATCTTACACGAGGATATATCAATGGGGTCAGTTGGTAGGTTAACCGTAGGCCGTTTGAGTATGAGGAACTCAAGCGCAGCAGTGTACGTTTGGGATCGAGACCGTATGATAGCAGTCAGTTGGAGCTTGATCTGCTTCGTGGCTTCGTGTTTTCTGGGATGTGTTTCGTTATAATCGTATCGTATCTTTAGGGTGATTCATTTAATTAATTTTAGTTATACTGTAGTGTAAGTAAATATGATAAA
>NW_026599199.1:23693-76775 GCF_029784165.1 Wyeomyia smithii
TTTAAGAATTTAGGTTGAGGTTTAGATCAGGGTTTAGTTTAACTAATTCTAGATTTAATATTAAGCTTTAAGTGAATAATAGTTTAGATGCATTTTGAATAATTATGATACAGATTTTAGTTAGACTTTTGGTTGATTTATGATTCAACATGAATTTCAAAACCCTCTTTTGTATATTTTGGTCACTATATGGACTCTATTGGTCACTATTTTAATGCAAAAGTCACTAAAGTCACTATTATTTTGATACTAGCCCTGATATTTCACGAGAAAATCGTAACCAAATATCGCCAGCGGCGAAGATGTGTTGTGTGAAAGTTTTCTTCGGCCGGGAAAAATATCTAGATGTGTGAAAGTGGCAGTTTAAATTTTGTCAAAAAACAATAAAAATGTTTGAGTTTTTTAATGGAGTGATTCATTCATGCGAACAGAAAAACTTCAACGCCAAAGGTAAGTTAATACACATTGAGTTTCTGAGTGGAATAAAAGCAGTAAAGCTTGGCAAACTGAATCCTGCCCACAATACATATCACATGATGAAGCCGTCAGTTACCCTATATATATATATATATATATATATATATATATATATATATATATATATATATATATATATATATATATATATATATATATATATATATATATATATATATATATATATATATATATATATATATATATATATATATATATATATATATATATATATATATATATATATATATATATATATATATATATATATATATATTTTTTTTTTTTTTTTTTTTTTTTTTTGTTTCAGGTGAAGGGGAAATTTGCATCCAAACCCCTGAGGTGACCAACCTCAGGGAGTGTGGGGTTGGTTTGAATCAGTGACCGGACCCACTAAAACCCCTTCAGTCTCCAGCCCATAATACTATATATATATATATATATATATATATATATATATATATATATATATATATATATATATATATATATATATATATATATATATATATATATATATATATATATATATATATATATATATATATATATATATATATATATATATATATATATATATATATATTAAAAACGGGTCAATTCTTTTGATATTGATATGTCAAATGAATTGAAAGTCTGAGAATAATAATAAAATCTAATAGATTCTAATATTATTTTGAGGCGGGGCTTACCGAATGGAAATTGACTCCGGAATGCGCTGCAAGTACTCAGTCATTCTGCAAAGGGTTTTTGGAAGGTCGGTAGAGCTAACATCTTCTAGGTTCCGAAAACAAGACAAATGCAGAAACAAGAATCAACAGCATTGTCTTTTTTCACCCTATCACTGCCAGACAGTGGAATCTAGAAGGTCATACATACATACATACATACATACATTTTCTGGCCTTTAGAAGGCGATTTCGGCCATTCTGAGCTCAATTTGGGATCATTTTCTTTTTTGGCCTTTTCTGGCCTTTAGAAAGCAATTTTGGCCATTCTGAGCTCAATTTTGGATCATTTTCTTTTTTGGCCTTTTCTGGCCTTTAGAAGGCGATTTTGGCCATTCTGAGCTCAATTTGAGATCATTTTCTTTTTTGGCCTTTTCTGGCCTTTAGAAGGCGATTTCGGCCATTCTGAGCTCAATTTGGGATCATTTTCTTTATTGGCCTTTTCTGGCCTTTAGAAGGCGACTTCGGCCATTCTGAGCTCAATTTGGGATCATTTTCTTTTTCGGCCTTTTCTGGCCTTTAGAAGACGATTTCGGCCATTCTGAGCTCAATTTGGGATCATTTTCTTTTTCGGTCTTTTCTGGCCTTTAGAAGGCGATTTTGGCCATTCTAAGCTCAATTTGGGATCATTTTCTTTTTCGGTCTTTTCTGGCCTTTAGAAGGCGATTTTGGCCATTCTAAGCTCAATTTGGGATCATTTTCTTTTTTGGCCTTTTCCGGCCTTTAGAAGGCGATTTCGGCCATTCTGAGCTCAATTTGGGATCATTTTCTTTTTCGGTCTTTTCTGGCCTTTAGAAGGCGATTTCGGCCATTCTGAGCTCAATTTGGGATCATTTTCTTTTTCGGCCTTTTCTGGCCTTTAGAAGGCGATTTAGGCCATTCTGAGCTCAATTTGGGATCATTTTCTTTTTCGGCCTTTTCTGGCCTTTAGAAGGCGATTTTGGCCATTCTGAGCTCAATTTGGGATCATTTTCTTTTTCGGTCTTTTCTGGCCTTTAGAAGGCGATTTTGGCCATTCTGAGCTCGATTTTGGATCATTTTTTTTTTTGGCCTTTTCTGGCCTTTAGAAGGCGATTTCGGCCATTCTAAGCTCAATTTGGGATCATTTTCTTTTTCGATCTTTTCTGGCCTTTAGAAGGCGATTTTGGCCATTCTGAGATCAATTTGGGATCATTTTCTTTTTCGGTCTTTTCTGGCCCTTAGAAGGCGATTTTGGCCATTCTGAGCTCAATTTGGGATCATTTTCTTTTTTCGGCCTTTTCTGGCCTTTAGAAGGCGATTTTGGTCATTCTAAGCTCAATTTGGGATCATTTTCTTTTTTGGCCTTTTCTGGCCTTTAGAAGGCGATTTTGGCCATTCTGAGCTCAATTTGGGATCATTTTCTTTTTCGGCCTTTTCTGGCCTTTAGAAGGCGATCTATTTCGAAATAGGAGAACGAATAAAAAGAACATATCAATATTTGAAAAAATTTAAACAGACGAGAAAATCAAATACTCTATAATACCAATGTCAAAATGGATGAACGAGATGGAACAATCAACAGGAAATCCGATGATAATACCAGCAGATAAAGAAAAACTAACTTCACATCCAACGAAAAATGAAATACTAAATATAATAATGAATTTGGCTAATGGAAAAGCGGCAGGAAAAGATGGACTAAGAAATGAATATTTAAAATACGCTAATGAACAAACAATAGATGAAATGTGGCAAATAATGAAGAGGGTATGGGAAACGAATATAATACCAGAACTTCTGAGAGAAACTTTACAGATACCGATACCGAAAAAGAAAAAGACAAAAAAAAACTTCTGACTTCAGGAGAATAACACTATGTAACCTTGGTTACAAAGTATATGCAACATGGCTAGTAGGAAGACTTAGAGAGTACGCAGGAAACCCTGGATACCACCAAGCAGCATTCGTTAATAATAGGTCTACGGACGATCAGATGTACTATGCTAGAAGATATTTAGAAGCTTATTGGAATAGTGGTCAAACATTAATAGTAGGCTCATTAGACATAAACAAAGCATTCGATAATGTCAAATTAGAATCTATAGAACATATATTACAAGAATTGAATGTACCGCAACATATTATCAATAGAGTTAGACAAGCGATAAATTTTGAGCGTACAAGTATTTTATGGGAAGGCATAGAAAGAAATCAAACAATAAAATCTAGAGGAATAAAACAAGGCTGTCCAATGTCCCCGTATATATTCACTTTGATTATTCAAAAAATATTAAAACAGATTAAGGAAAAGATAGGAACATTAAATATCTTAGAGTTGCATGACAAAGGTCTCCCAATTATCCTAGCCTATGCAGATGATTTGTTACTGATAACTAAAAATGTGGATGAACTTGAAAAAATAATTATATTATTAAAAGCAGAATTAAGTAAAGTAGGATTAGAATTAAATACAGATAAAAGTAAAATATTAATAAGGGAGCCTAATTCAGACAGAAATATTCCTGAAATTATTGAAATAGATAACGATAAATATGAAGTCATACAAACATTAAGATACCTTGGAACATATTTTACGGAGACATTGGATAGACCAAATACAACAAGAATTAGATGTAGACAAGCTCTCAACACCACAAGGGTAGTTTTAGAGTTTATGAAAAAATTTCAACCAAGCTGGTATATAGCAAAATTAATATACAAGACTGTTATATCACCGGCAATAACCTACGGCCTCAAATCAGCGGCATGGGTTAAAAAGAATAGAACATCGGTTGCTAGATACGAATTGCAAATTATTAGGGAATTATTAAAATTAGCTAGGGATAGACCAAAAGGTAGAATAAGGGTTTCAAAATTATTAAATGGTAAAACAGCAGTGAATAGAGTAAGAGTAATGAGGCTGAAATACTGGGCACACATACAAAGAAGAGAACAAGAACACCCATTAAAATCAGCTGAAAGATTGGAATTTACGGGAAAAAAGAGAGGACGACCCGCGAAAACATGGAATGACACGATTAGAGAAGACAAAAACAAACTAATGGAAATATCAGAAACAGAATGGCACGAACTAGCGAAAAATAAAACAGAATTTAAGAAAAAAGTGGAAGAAATTTACAATACTATAGGAAGTGAATAAGAATCCAGCTCAGAAATCGAATAATAAACATGATATGAGATTTATACCAAGACGACCGAATAAAAAAAAAATTAAAATAAAACAGATTAAATATACAGACAAAAATTAATGTGTATATAGATATAAAAAGAAATTGGAATAAATATAATTTTATGCAAGTGTGTATGTATACAATCTTAATACCTTAATCGAAGGACGTAAAACGCCCGTCGTTATTTATTCATCTAATTATTTATTTATTTACTCAAAGATATTTTTACACTTTTCACTTCCATTTCAAAAAAAGAAAACATATATATATACACAGGGTAATTTACCAATTCTCGTCAGTCATGTCATGTTTTAAACTGTCATCCTTCTCCAGTAAGCTGCCTAATTTCATCTATCAATTTTCTGGCATACTTTCCTACTTTTATCTTATTGGAAAAATTAAGAAAAGACACAAATAGTTCAACGGAGCTTCTAAATTTAAGTGTGAAAAAGCCACTCTTACAGTTCCTTTTGGTCAACACATTTCCGAAGCGAGGATCTGCCATTGTAAGGTTGGGGATCTTACACGAGGATATATCAATGGGGTCAGTTGGTAGGTTAACCGTAGGCCGTTTGAGTATGAGGAACTCAAGCGCAGCAGTGTACGTTTGGGATCGAGACCGTATGATAGCAGTCAGTTGGAGCTTGATCTGCTTCGTGGCTTCGTGTTTTCTGGGATGTGTTTCGTTATAATCGTATCGTATCTTTAGGGTGATTCATTTAATTAATTTTAGTTATACTGTAGTGTAAGTAAATATGATAAATTTAAGAATTTAGGTTGAGGTTTAGATCAGGGTTTAGTTTAACTAATTCTAGATTTAATATTAAGCTTTAAGTGAATAATAGTTTAGATGCATTTTGAATAATTATGATACAGATTTTAGTTAGACTTTTGGTTGATTTATGATTCAACATGAATTTCAAAACCCTCTTTTGTATATTTTGGTCACTATATGGACTCTATTGGTCACTATTTTAATGCAAAAGTCACTAAAGTCACTATTATTTTGATACTAGCCCTGATATTTCACGAGAAAATCGTAACCAAATATCGCCAGCGGCGAAGATGTGTTGTGTGAAAGTTTTCTTCGGCCGGGAAAAATATCTAGATGTGTGAAAGTGGCAGTTTAAATTTTGTCAAAAAACAATAAAAATGTTTGAGTTTTTTAATGGAGTGATTCATTCATGCGAACAGAAAAACTTCAACGCCAAAGGTAAGTTAATACACATTGAGTTTCTGAGTGGAATAAAAGCAGTAAAGCTTGGCAAACTGAATCCTGCCCACAATACATATCACATGATGAAGCCGTCAGTTACCCTATATATATATATATATATATATATATATATATATATATATATATATATATATATATATATATATATATATATATATATATATATATATATATATATATATATATATATATATTAAATACGGGTCAATTCTTTTGATATTGATATGTCAAATGAATTGAAAGTCTGAGAATAATAATAGAATCTATTAGATTCTAATATTATTTTGAGGCGGGGCTTACCGAATGGAAATTGACTTCGGAATGCGCTGCAAGTACTCAGTCATTCTGCAAAGGGTCTTTGGAAGGTCGGTAGAGCTAACACCTTCTAGGTTCCGAAAACAAGACAGACGCAGAAACAAGAATCAACAGCATTGTCTTTTTTCACCCTATCACTGCCAGACAGTGGAATCTAGAAGGTCATACATACATACATACATACATTTCTGGCCTGTAGAAGGCGATTTTGACCATTCTAAGCTCAATTTGGGATCATTTTCTTTTTTGACCTTTTCTGGCCTTTAGAAGGCGATTTCGGCCATTCTGAGCTCAATTTGGGATCATTTTCTTTTTTGGCCTTTTCTGGCCTTTAGAAGGCGATTTTGGCCATTCTGAGCTCAATTTGGGATCATTTTCTTTTTTGGCCTTTTCTGGCCTTTAGAGGGCGATTTCGGCCATTCTAAGCTCAATTTGGGCTCATTTTCTTTTTCGGTCTTTTCTGGCCTTTAGAAGGCGATTTTGGCCATTCTGAGCTCAATTTGGGATCATTTTCTTTTTTGGCCTTTTCTGGCCTTTAGAAGGCGATTTTGGCCATTCTGAGCTCAATTTGGGATCATTTTCTTTTTTGGCCTTTTCTGGCCTTTAGAAGGCGATTTTGGCCATTCTGAGCTCAATTTGGGATCATTTTCTTTTTTGGCCTTTTCTGGCCTTTAGAAGGCGATTTTGGCCATTCTGAGCTCAATTTGGGCTCATTTTCTTTTTTGGCCTTTTCTGGCCTTTAGAAGGCGATTTTGGCCATTCTGAGCTCAATTTGGGATCATTTTCTTTTTCAGTGTTTTCTGGCCTTTAGAAGGCGCCTTCTAAAGGCCAGAAAAGGCCAACAAAGAAAATGATCCCAAATTGAGCTCCGAATGGCCAAAATCGCCTTCTAAAGGCCAGAAATGGCCGAAAAAGAAAATGATCCCAAATTGACCTCAGAATTGCCGAAATCACCTTCTAAAGGCCAGAAAAGGCCGTAAAAGAAAATGATCCCAAATTGAGCTCAGAATGGCCGAAATCGCCTTCTAAAGGCCAGAAAAGGCCAAAAAAGAAAATGATCCCAAATTAAGCTCAGAATGGCCGAAATCGCCTTCTAAAGGCCAGAAAAGGCCAAAATAGAAAATGATCCTAAATTGAGCTCAGAATGGCCGAAATCGCCTTCTAAAGGCCAGAAAAGGCCAAAAAAGAAAATGATCCCAAGTTGAGCTCAGAATGGCCGAAATCGCCTTCTCAAGGCCAGAAAAGGCCAAAAAAGAAAATGATCCCAAATTGAGCTCAGAATGGCCAAAATCGCCTTCTAAAGGCCAGAAAAGGCCAAAATAGAAAATGATCCCAAATTGAGCTCAGAATGGCCAAAATCGCCTTCTGCCAGAAAAGACCGAAAAATAAAATGATCCCAAATTGAGCTCAGAATGGCCAAAATCGCCTTCTAAAGGCCAGAAAAGGCCAAAAAAGAAAATGATCCCAAATTAAGCTCAGAATGGCCGAAATCGCCTTCTAAAGGCCAGAAAAGGCCAAAAAAGAATATGATCCCAAATTGAGCTCAGAATGGCCAAAATCGCCTTCTAAAGGCCAGAAAACACCAAAAAAGAAAATGATCCCAAATTGAGCTCAGAATGGCCAAAATCGCCTTCTAAAGGCCAGAAAAGGCCAAAAAAAAAAATGAGCCCAAATTGAGCTCAGAATGGCCAAAATCGCCTTCTAAAGGCCAGAAAAAACCGAAAAAGGAAATGATCCCAAATTGAGCTCAGAATGGCCAAAATCGCCTTCTAAAGGCCAGAAAACACCGAAAAAGAAAATGATCCCAAATTGAGCTTAGAATGGCCAAAATCGCCTTCTAAAGGCCAGAAAAGACCGAAAAAGAAAATGAGCCCAAATTGAGCTTAGAATGGCCGAAATCGCCTTCTAAAGGCCAGAAAACACCGAAAAAGAAAATGATCCCAAATTGAGCTCAGAATGGCCAAAATCGCCTTCTAAAGGCCAGAAAAGGCCAAAAAAGAAAATGATCCCAAATTGAGCTCAGAATGGCCAAAATCGCCTTCTAAAGGCCAGAAAACACCGAAAAAGAAAATGATCCCAAATTGAGCTCAGAATGGCCAAAATCGCCTTCTAAAGGCCAGAAAACACCGAAAAAGAAAATGATCCCAAATTGAGCTTAGAATGGCCAAAATCGCCTTCTAAAGGCCAGAAAAGACCGAAAAAGAAAATGAGCCCAAATTGAGCTCAGAGTGGCCGAAATCGCTTTCTAAAGACCAGAAAAGGCCAAAAAAGAAAATGATCTCAGATTAAGCTCAGAATGGCCGAAATCGCCTTCTAAAGGCCAGAAAAGGCCAAAAAAGAAAATGATCCTAAATTGAGCTCAGAATGGCCAAAATCGCCTTCTAAAGGCCAGAAAAGGCCAAAAAAGAAAATAATCCCAAATTGAGCTCAGAATGGCCAAAATCGCCTTCTAAAGGCCAGAAAAGGCCAAAAAAGAAAATGATCCCAAATTGAGCTCAGAATGGCCAAAATCGCCTTCTAAAGGCCAGAAAACACCGAAAAAGAAAATGATCCTAAATTGAGCTCAGAATGGCCAAAATCGCCTTCTAAAGGCCAGAAAACACCAAAAAAAGAAAATGATCCCAAATTGAGCTCAGAATGGCCAAAATCGCCTTCTAAAGGCCAGAAAAGGCCAAAAAAGAAAATGAGCCCAAATTGAGCTCAGAATGGCCAAAATCGCCTTCTAAAGGCCAGAAAAGGCCAAAAAAGAAAATGATCCCAAATTGAGCTCAGAATGGCCAAAATCGACTTCTAAAGGCCAGAAAAGACCGAAAAAGAAAATGATCCCAAATTGAGCTCAGAATGGCCAAAATCGCCTTCTAAAGGCCAGAAAAGACCGAAAAAGAAAATGATCCCAAATTGAGCTCAGAATGGCCAAAATCGCCTTCTAAAGGCCAGAAAACACCAAAAAAGAAAATGATCCCAAATTGAGCTCAGAATGGCCAAAATCGCCTTCTAAAGGCCAGAAAACACCGAAAAAGAAAATGATCCCAAATTGAGCTCAGAATGGCCAAAATCGCCTTCTAAAGGCCAGAAAAGGCCAAAAAAGAAAATGATCCCAAATTGAGCTCAGAATGGCCAAAATCGCCTTCTAAAGGCCAGAAAACACTGAAAAAGAAAATGATCCCAAATTGAGCTCAGAATGGCCAAAATCGCCTTCTAAAGGCCAGAAAAGGCCAAAAAAGAAAATGAGCCCAAATTGAGCTCAGAATGGCCAAAATCGCCTTCTAAAGGCCAGAAAAGGCCAAAAAAGAAAATGATCCCAAATTGAGCTCAGAATGGCCAAAATCGCCTTCTAAAGGCCAGAAAAGGCCAAAAAAGAAAATGATCCCAAATTGAGCTCAGAATGGCCAAAATCGCCTTCTAAAGGCCAGAAAAGGCCAAAAAAGAAAATGATCCCAAATTGAGCTCAGAATGGCCAAAATCGCCTTCTAAAGGCCAGAAAAGACCGAAAAAGAAAATGAGCCCAAATTGAGCTTAGAATGGCCGAAATCGCCCTCTAAAGGCCAGAAAAGGCCAAAAAAGAAAATGATCCCAAATTGAGCTCAGAATGGCCAAAATCGCCTTCTAAAGGCCAGAAAAGGCCAAAAAAGAAAATGATCCCAAATTGAGCTCAGAATGGCCAAAATCGCCTTCTACAGGCCAGAAAAGACCGAAAAAGAAAATGATCCCAAATTGAGCTCAGAATGGCCGAAATCGCCTTCTAAAGGCCAGAAAAGACCGAAAAAGAAAATGATCCCAAATTGAGCTCAGAATGGCCAAAATCGCCTTCTAAAGGCCAGAAAAGGCCAAAAAAGAAAATGATCCCAAATTGAGCTCAGAATGGCCAAAATCGCCTTCTAAAGGCCAGAAAAGACCGAAAAAGAAAATGATCCCAAATTGAGCTCAGAATGGCCAAAATCGCCTTCTAAAGGCCAGAAAACACCAAAAAAGAAAATGATCCCAAATTAAGCTCAGAATGGCCGAAATCGCCTTCTAAAGGCCAGAAAAGGCCAAAAAAGAAAATGATCCCAAATTGAGCTCAGAATGGCCAAAATCGCCTTCTAAAGGCCAGAAAACACCAAAAAAGAAAATGATCCCAAATTGAGCTCAGAATGGCCAAAATCGCCTTCTAAAGGCCAGAAAAGGCCAAAAAAGAAAATGAGCCCAAATTGAGCTCAGAATGGCCAAAATCGCCTTCTAAAGGCCAGAAAACACCGAAAAAGAAAATGATCCCAAATTGAGCTCAGAATGGCCAAAATCGCCTTCTAAAGGCCAGAAAACACCGAAAAAGAAAATGATCCCAAATTGAGCTCAGAATGGCCAAAATCGCCTTCTAAAGGCCAGAAAAGGCCAAAATAGAAAATGATCCCAAATTGAGCTCAGAATGGCCAAAATCGCCTTCTGCCAGAAAAGACCGAAAAAGAAAATGATCCCAAATTGAGCTCAGAATGGCCAAAATCGCCTTCTAAAGGCCAGAAAAGGCCAAAAAAGAAAATGATCCCAAATTAAGCTCAGAATGGCCGAAATCGCCTTCTAAAGGCCAGAAAAGGCCAAAAAAGAAAATGATCCCAAATTGAGCTCAGAATGGCCAAAATCGCCTTCTAAAGGCCAGAAAACACCAAAAAAGAAAATGATCCCAAATTGAGCTCAGAATGGCCAAAATCGCCTTCTAAAGGCCAGAAAAGGCCAAAAAAGAAAATGAGCCCAAATTGAGCTCAGAATGGCCAAAATCGCCTTCTAAAGGCCAGAAAACACCGAAAAAGAAAATGATCCCAAATTGAGCTCAGAATGGCCAAAATCGCCTTCTAAAGGCCAGAAAACACCGAAAAAGAAAATGAGCCCAAATTGAGCTTAGAATGGCCGAAATCGCCTTCTAAAGGCCAGAAAACACCGAAAAAGAAAATGATCCCAAATTGAGCTCAGAATGGCCAAAATCGCCTTCTAAAGGCCAGAAAAGGCCAAAAAAGAAAATGAGCCCAAATTGAGCTCAGAATGGCCAAAATCGCCTTCTAAAGGCCAGAAAACACCGAAAAAGAAAATGATCCCAAATTGAGCTCAGAATGGCCAAAATCGCCTTCTAAAGGCCAGAAAACACCGAAAAAGAAAATGATCCCAAATTGAGCTCAGAATGGCCAAAATCGCCTTCTAAAGGCCAGAAAAGACCGAAAAAGAAAATGAGCCCAAATTGAGCTCAGAGTGGCCGAAATCGCTTTCTAAAGACCAGAAAAGGCCAAAAAAGAAAATGATCTCAGATTTAGCTCAGAATGGCCAAAATCGCCTTCTAAAGGCCAGAAAAGGCCAAAAAAGAAAATGATCCTAAATTGAGCTCAGAATGGCCAAAATCGCCTTCTAAAGGCCAGAAAAGGCCAAAAAAGAAAATGATTCCAAATTGAGCTCAGAATGGCCAAAATCGCCTTCTAAAGGCCAGAAAAGGCCAAAAAAGAAAATGATCCCAAATTGACCTCAGAATGGCCAAAATCGCCTTCTAAAGGCCAGAAAACACCGAAAAAGAAAATGATCCCAAATTGAGCTCAGAATGGCCGAAATCGCCTTCTAAAGGCCAGAAAACACCAAAAAAAGAAAATGATCCCAAATTGAGCTCAGAATGGCCAAAATCGCCTTCTAAAGGCCAGAAAAGGCCAAAAAAGAAAATGAGCCCAAATTGAGCTCAGAATGGCCAAAATCGCCTTCTAAAGGCCAGAAAAGGCCAAAAAAGAAAATGATCCCAAATTGAGCTCAGAATGGCCAAAATCGCCTTCTAAAGGCCAGAAAAGACCGAAAAAGAAAATGATCCCAAATTGAGCTCAGAATGGCCAAAATCGCCTTCTAAAGGCCAGAAAAGACCGAAAAAGAAAATGATCCCAAATTGAGCTCAGAATGGCCAAAATCGCCTTCTAAAGGCCAGAAAACACCAAAAAAGAAAATGATCCCAAATTGAGCTCAGAATGGCCAAAATCGCCTTCTAAAGGCCAGAAAACACCGAAAAAGAAAATGATCCCAAATTGAGCTCAGAATGGCCAAAATCGCCTTCTAAAGGCCAGAAAAGGCCAAAAAAGAAAATGATCCCAAATTGAGCTCAGAATGGCCAAAATCGCCTTCTAAAGGCCAGAAAACACTGAAAAAGAAAATGATCCCAAATTGAGCTCAGGATGGCCAAAATCGCCTTCTAAAGGCCAGAAAAGGCCAAAAAAGAAAATGAGCCCAAATTGAGCTCAGAATGGCCAAAATCGCCTTCTAAAGGCCAGAAAAGACCGAAAAAGAAAATGATCCCAAATTGAGCTCAGAATGGCCGAAATCGCCTTCTAAAGGCCAGAAAAGGCCAAAAAAGAAAATGATCCCAAATTGAGCTCAGAATGGCCGAAATCGTCTCCTTAAGGCCAGAAAAGGCCGAAAAAGAAAATGATCCCAAATTGAGCTCAGAATGGCCGAAATCGCCTTCTAAAGGCCAGAAAAGGCCAAAAAAGAAAATGATCCCAAATTGAGCTCAGAATGGCCAAAATCGCCTTCTAAAGGCCAGAAAAGACCGAAAAAGAAAATGATCCCAAATTGAGCATAGAATGGCCGAAATCGCCTTCTAAAGGCCAGAAAAGGCCAATAAAGAAAATGATCCCAAATTGAGCTCAGAATGGCCAAAATCGCCTTCTAAAGGCCAGAAAAGGCCAAAAAAGAAAATTATCCCAAATTGAGCTCAGAATGGCCAAAATCGCCTTCTAAAGGCCAGAAAAGGCCAAAATAGAAAATGATCCCCAATTGAGCTTAGAATGGCCAAAATCGCCTTTTAAAGGCCAGAAAAGACCGAAAAAGAAAATGATCCCAAATAAAGCTTAGAATTCATTCTGTGCCGAACACGCATCAGTACTGGACGTGTTTGGTGATCGGTCCGATAGAGTATAAAACAAAAGACGTGTGAACAAGTGTTGGCATTGTTTGCCTGGTCGAGTGAAATAAATCCGGGTTCAAGGTCGTTCCTTTGTGCAACTGTTTCGCATCGTGACTGCCAGCTGGTGCGTAAGCCGATTTGGCTGCTGGCTGGATTGTGCTACAGCAGTGGACGAGACACAAACGAGGAAAAAGAAGAAGCCATCAGTGTCAGCGAGTCGTATCGCTGTGTGGAGTGATCTCACACCTGGCTCGCTGCTGGTGGCTGTTTGGTGCTGCTGGCTGTAACGGCTGCTACTTCGAACGATCGGACAACCAACCTTACTGGAAGGGAGAAATAAAAAGGTACGTGTTCTTGTCAGCGCTAGTGCGCTAAACATAGCGCGATGGATGTAGATCCCTCGCCTCCCGCGCCACCATCCCCGAACCCCTCTGACCCTGACCCTTCTGTTACCCCCTCCCCTGTTCATTCTTCAGTCCCCCCTCGCCCCAGGCTTTACCCAGACGGAGCCCAGGGCAGCTATACTGTCTATTTTCGACCAAAGGCGGGACCGAAATCGAAACAGTTGAACCTCTTGCAGATTTCTAAAGACCTGACGAAGGAGTACAAGGGCGTGACCGAAATTTCCAAGGTCCGGCCTAACAAGCTCCGTGTCGTGGTCGGTAACCTGAAAGAGGCCAACGATATAGCTTGCTCTGAGCTCTTCACACGCGAGTATCGCGTTTACATACCCGCACGAGACGTGGAGATCGACGGTGTCATAACCGATTCGAGTCTGTCCGTCGAGTGTATACTGCAAAGTGCCAAAGGGTGCTTTAAGAACAAAACGTGTCCCGAAGTAAAGGTGCTCGACTGCAAGCAATTGCGGTCAGCATCGATCATCGGTGGCAAAACAGTATACACTCCGTCAGACTCGTTTCGAGTTACGTTCGCCGGGTCTGCACTACCAAGCCACGTCTCGATCCACCGGGTTCGTCTCCCTGTGAGGCTCTACGTGCCCCGCGACATGAACTGCCTGAATTGCAAGCAGTTAGGCCATACAGCCGCCTACTGCTGCAATAAGGCACGTTGTGGCAAGTGTGGGGAGTCTCATGCGGAAGATTCTTGCAGTGTTAACGCTGAAAAGTGTATTCACTGCGGAGAAAATCTGCATGAGCTCTCGACATGTGCGGTGTACATGCAGCGCAGGGATAAAATAAAACGGTCTCTCAAAGAGCGTTCAAAGCGTTCCTACGCTGACATGCTGAAGAAGACCGTTACCACTTCTCCCGTTACTTCGAACCCCTTCGATCTGTTGCCCTCTGAGGAAACCGATTCTGACGATTCACCAGCGGGAGCATCTTACGCCAATCCTGGGGAGTCTAGAAAGAGGAAAAATATTTCCTCTCCTAAACTTCCCAGAAAAGGTCCTAAGATTTCTCAAAGTGAAATGAAAGTTACAAACAAACCAAACAGTGCTGCGGAAAAACCGAAGCAAACTCCTCCTGGGCTGGCAAATTTAAAGTCCCAGAAGGAGTTCCCAGCACTGCCAGGAACATCTAAAACCCCAGTTGCTCCTTTTACACTCCCAGTTGATGAAACAAACTCTGGATTAGTGAAATTTTCTGACATTGTGGACTGGATTTTTGAAACTTTCAATGTACCCGATCCAATTAAAATTTTTCTTACAGCATTCCTCCCAACAGTTAGATCATTTTTGAAGCAGTTGACTGCCCAATGGCCTCTCCTTGCAGCGATTGTATCCTTCGATGCCTAATTCAACTGCGTATATGAAGGATTCTATCTCTGTCTTACAGTGGAATTGTAGAAGTATTTTACCAAAAATTGATTCGTTTAAAGTTTTGATAAATAAAAACAAATGCGATGCATTTTCCCTTTGTGAAACTTGGCTTACTTCAAATATTGATCTCAACTTCCATGATTTTAATATTATTCGCCTTGATCGAGACACCCCATATGGAGGAGTACTTTTAGGGATTAAAAAGTGCTATTCTTTCTATCGTATTAACCTCCCCTCGATTCCAGGCATCGAAGTTGTCGCATGTCAAATGACAATACAAGGTAAAGAGCTTTGTATTGCCTCAATATATATTCCTCCCAGAGCACAGGTTGGGCAACGGCTGCTCTTTGATTTAATAGAACTTCTTCCCTCGCCACGTTTGATTTTGGGAGACTTCAACTCTCATGGCGTGGCTTGGGGTTCCCCATACAATGATAACCGCTCCTCTTTTATCTATAACCTTTGCGATGACTTCGACATGACTATTTTAAACAACGGTGAAATGACACGTATCCCGAAACCTCCAGCGCGCCCAAGCGCTTTGGATCTATCCTTATGTTCGACGTCGCTACGGTTGGATTGCACATGGAAGGTAATCCTCGATCCTCACGGTAGCGACCATCTGCCTATTCTTATTTCAATTACTAACGGGTCAACTCGCATGCGACCAATTGACATTCCGTATGACCTCACACGAAATGTCGATTGGAAGTTATACGAGGAAATGATTTCAAAAGCGGTCGAGTCGATTCAACATCATTCACCACTTGAAGAATACAACCTCCTCGCGGGCTTGATTCTCGACGCCGCGTTGCAAGCCCAAACGAAGAAATATCCCGGCGTAACGATCAAAGAACGGCCTCCCACTCCGTGGTGGGACCAAGAGTGCTCCGATGTCTACATGCAAAGATCCGACGCGTTTAAGGCCTACCAGACGGGAGGTATACCTGGCGACTATTTACGGTATTCGGAGCTTGATACCAAGCTTAAAAGCTTGGCTAAAGCAAAGAAACGTGGATATTGGCGTCGGTTCGTGAACGAGACGTCGAGGGAGACATCGATGTGCACTCTTTGGAACACAGCCCGAAGAATGCGGAATCGCGTAACGGTCAACGAAAGCGAGGAGTCTTCAAGAAGGTGGATATTTGATTTTGCCAGGAAAGTATGTCCGGACTCTGTTCCTGAGCAAAATATTGTTCGCGATGCGTCTCCGGGCCACGACGCGATAGAATCACCTTTTACGATGGCAGAACTTTCAGTTGCCCTCCTGTCCTGTAACAATAACGCGCCTGGATTAGATAGAATCAAATTCAACTTGTTGAAGAATCTACCCGGCAATGCCAAGAGGCGCTTGTTGAACTTGTTCAATGAGTTCCTGGAGCAAAACATTGTACCGCAGGATTGGAGGCAAGTGAAGGTGATCGCCATCCAAAAACCAGGGAAACCAGCTTCTGATCACAACTCTTATAGGCCGATTGCAATGCTATCCTGTATCCGGAAATTGATGGAAAAAATGATACTCCGTCGTTTAGACCACTGGGTCGAATCAAATGGTCTACTATCAGAAACTCAATTTGGCTTCCGCCGTGCCAAAGGGACGAATGATTGTCTTGCGTTGCTTTCAACAGATATTCAGCTGGCGTATGCTCGTAAAGAACAAATGGCGTCTGCGTTCTTGGACATTAAGGGGGCTTTTGATTCCGTTTCTATTGACATTCTTTCGGGTAAACTTCACCGACAAGGATTTTCTCCAATTTTGAACAATTTTTTGCACAATTTGTTGTCCGAAAAGCACATGCATTTTACGCATGGCGATTTGGCAACTTTTCGCATTAGCTACATGGGTCTTCCCCAGGGCTCATGTTTAAGCCCCCTTCTTTACAACTTTTATGTAAATGACATCGACGAATGTCTGGCAAATTCATGCACGATAAGACAACTTGCAGACGACAGTGTAATCTCTGTTACAGGAGCCAAAGCTGCCGACTTGCAAGGACCATTGCAAGATACCTTGGACAATTTGTCTGCTTGGGCTTTACAGCTAGGTATCGAATTCTCTCCGGAGAAGACTGAGATAGTAGTTTTTTCTAGGAAGCATGAACCTGCTCAGCTTCAAACACAATTAATGGGTAAAACGATTTCTCAGGTTTTGGTACACAAATATCTTGGTGTCTGGTTCGACTCTAAAGGCACCTGGGGTTGTCACGTGAGGTATCTGATGAAAAAATGTCAACAAAGAGTGAATTTTCTTCGTACAATAACCGGACAATGGTGGGGAGCCCATCCAGGAGACCTTATAAGGCTTTACCAAACAACGATATTGTCTGTTATTGAATACGGGTGTTTCTGCTTCCGCTCCGCAGCAAACACACATTTGATCAAACTGGAGCGAATACAATATCGTTGTTTGCGTATCGCCTTAGGTTGCATGCAGTCGACCCATACGATGAGTTTGGAGGTTTTAGCTGGAGTACTACCATTGAAAAACCGCTTCTGGAGCCTGTCTTCTCGTATTCTAATCAAATGTGAGGTCTTGAACCGTCCCGTGATTGAAAATTTTGAAAGGTTAATCGAACTTAATTCTCAAACCCGTTTTATGACATTGTATTTCAATCACATGTCCCAAAATATTAACCCTTCTTCGAATATTCCAAATCGTGTCGACTTATCAAATACTTCTGATTCTACTGTGTTTTTCGATACATCCATGATAGAAGAAACTCGTGGAATCCCGGATCATTTACGCGTGCAGCAGATCCCTAAAATTTTTTCCAATAAATATCGAAACATCAACTGCGACAATATGTACTACACTGACGGATCACTTCTTGATGGGTCCACTGGCTTCGGTATCTTCAATAACAATTTAACCGTCTCCCATAAGCTCGATAATCCTGCTTCTGTTTACGTCGCAGAATTAGCTGCAATTCAGTACACCCTAGGGATTATCGAAAAAATGCCCACGGACCATTATTTCATCTTTACGGACAGTCTCAGTTCCATTGAGGCTCTCCGATCGATGAAAGATGTTAAGCACTCTCCGTATTTCCTGGGGAAAATACGGGAACATCTGAGTGCTTTATCCGAAAAATCTACTCAGATTACCTTAGCGTGGGTCCCTTCTCACTGCTCGATACCGGGTAATGAGAAAGCGGACTCTTTGGCTAAGGTGGGCGCAACAAACGGTGATATTTATGAAAGACCAATTGCCTTTAATGAATTTTTCGCACTTGTACGTCAGAATACGATCATCAGTTGGCAAAATGCTTGGACCAGAGGGGAATTGGGAAGGTGGTTACATTCCATAATCCCCAAAGTATCGACGAACCCGTGGTTCAAGGGGTTGGATGTAGGTCGGGATTTCATTTGCGTGATGTCCCGGCTTATGTCCAATCACTATAGATTTGACGCGCTCCTCCGTCGTGTTGGGCTCGGGGAAAGTGGTATCTGTGCCTGTGGTGAAGGTTATCACGACATAGAGCATGTGGTTTGGTCATGCCCTGTACACCGTGACGCCAGGTCTAAATTAATAGCTTCCCTGCAGGCCGAGGGTAGACAGCCGGCTGTTCCTGTTCGTGATGTCTTGGCGAGCCGTGACCTATCCTACATGTCCCTTATATACGTTTTCCTGAAATCCATCCACGCCCCAGTCTAGTCCCGTTCCCCTCCGTCTACACCCAACAAAACGACAAGAACACGTTTGAACCTTAAGCACAAAACCAGCAACCAGACCCCGCACAACAGAACCAGGACCCAAGGACTACGAGCCTCTGTCCCAACTCACGACATCGTGGCTCAGCAGAACGAATCCATACATGCCATTCGACGATTATCAGACGACCATTGAACAACAAAACACTGATTGGAAATCCCATGCTAGTTTTAAGTTAGACTTAATTTCAGCTCGTAGTCGGCAGCGAGGATAAAAAATTTGCTTTAGTTTTTAAGTCATCAGATATAATTGGCGCCGTTAAACATTAAATTGTATTTGTGCCGTGTCAAATAAATGTTATGTGAAGAAAAAAAAAAAAAAAAAAAGCTTAGAATGGCCGAAATCGCCTTCTAAAGGCCAGAAAAGGCCAAAAAAGAAAATGATCCCAATTTGAGCTCAGAATAAACAAAATCGCCTTCTAAAGGCCAGAAAAGACCAAAAAAGAAAATGATCCCAAATTGAGCTCAGAATGGCCGAAATCGCCTTCTAAAGGCCAGAAAAGGCCAAAAAAGAAAATGATCCCAAATTGAGCTTAGAATAGCCAAAATCGCCTTCTAAAGGCCAGAAAAGACCGAAAAAGAAAATGATCCCAAATTGAGCTCAGAATGTCCGAAATCGCCTTCTAAAGGCCAGAAAACACCGAAAAAGAAAATGATCCCAAATTGAGCTCAGAATAAACAAAATCGCCTTCTAAAGGCCAGAAAAGACCAAAAAAGAAAATGATCCCAAATTGAGCTCAGAATGGCCGAAATCGCCTTCTAAAGGCCAGAAAAGGCCAAAAAAGAAAATGATCCCAAATTGAGCTTAGAATAGCCAAAATCGCCTTCTAAAGGCCAGAAAAGACCGAAAAAGAAAATGATCCCAAATTGAGCTCAGAATGTCCGAAATCGCCTTCTAAAGGCCAGAAAACACCGAAAAAGAAAATGATCCCAAATTGAGCTCAGAATGGCCAAAATCGCCTTCTAAAGGCCAGAAAACACCGAAAAAGAAAATGATCCCAAATTGAGCTTAGAATGGCCGAAATCGCCTTCTAAAGGCCAGAAAAGGCCAAAAAAGAAAATGATCCCAAATTGAGCTCAGAATGGCCAAAATCGCCTTCTAAAGGCCAGAAAAGGCCAAAATAGAAAATGATCCCAAATTGAGCTCAGAATGGCCAAAATCGCCTTCTGCCAGAAAAGACCGAAAAAGAAAATGATCCCAAATTGAGCTCAGAATAAACAAAATCGCCTTCTAAAGGCCAGAAAAGACCAAAAAAGAAAATGATCCCAAATTGAGCTCAGAATGGCCGAAATCGCCTTCTAAAGGCCAGAAAAGGCCAAAAAAGAAAATGATCCCAAATTGAGCTTAGAATAGCCAAAATCGCCTTCTAAAGGCCAGAAAAGACCGAAAAAGAAAATGATCCCAAATTGAGCTCAGAATGTCCGAAATCGCCTTCTAAAGGCCAGAAAACACCGAAAAAGAAAATGATCCCAAATTGAGCTCAGAATAAACAAAATCGCCTTCTAAAGGCCAGAAAAGACCAAAAAAGAAAATGATCCCAAATTGAGCTCAGAATGGCCGAAATCGCCTTCTAAAGGCCAGAAAAGGCCAAAAAAGAAAATGATCCCAAATTGAGCTTAGAATAGCCAAAATCGCCTTCTAAAGGCCAGAAAAGACCGAAAAAGAAAATGATCCCAAATTGAGCTCAGAATGTCCGAAATCGCCTTCTAAAGGCCAGAAAACACCGAAAAAGAAAATGATCCCAAATTGAGCTCAGAATAAACAAAATCGCCTTCTAAAGGCCAGAAAAGACCAAAAAAGAAAATGATCCCAAATTGAGCTCAGAATGGCCGAAATCGCCTTCTAAAGGCCAGAAAAGGCCAAAAAAGAAAATGATCCCAAATTGAGCTTAGAATAGCCAAAATCGCCTTCTAAAGGCCAGAAAAGACCGAAAAAGAAAATGATCCCAAATTGAGCTCAGAATGTCCGAAATCGCCTTCTAAAGGCCAGAAAACACCGAAAAAGAAAATGATCCCAAATTGAGCTCAGAATGGCCAAAATCGCCTTCTAAAGGCCAGAAAACACCGAAAAAGAAAATGATCCCAAATTGAGCTTAGAATGGCCGAAATCGCCTTCTAAAGGCCAGAAAAGGCCAAAAAAGAAAATGATCCCAAATTGAGCTCAGAATGGCCAAAATCGCCTTCTAAAGGCCAGAAAAGGCCAAAATAGAAAATGATCCCAAATTGAGCTCAGAATGGCCAAAATCGCCTTCTGCCAGAAAAGACCGAAAAAGAAAATGATCCCAAATTGAGCTCAGAATGGCCGAAATCGCCTTCTAAAGTCAAGAAAAGGCCAAAAAAGAAAATAATCCCAAATTGAGCTTAGAATGGCCAAAATCGCCTTCTACAGGCCAGAAAAGACCGAAAAAGAAAATGATCCCAAATTGAGCTTAGAATGGCCGAAATCGCCCTCTAAAGGCCAGAAAAGGCCAATAAAGAAAATGATCCCAAATTGAGCTCAGAATGGCCAAAATCGCCTTCTAAAGGCCAGAAAAGGCCAATAAAGAAAATGATCCCAAATTGAGCTCAGAATGGCCAAAATCGCCTTCTAAAGGCCAGAAAAGACCAAAAAAGAAAATGATCCCAAATTGAGCTCAGAATGGCCGAAATCGCCTTCTAAAGGCCAGAAAAGACCGAAAAAGAAAATGATCCCAAATTGAGCTCAGAATGGCCAAAATCGCCTTCTAAAGGCCAATAAAGAAAATGATCCCAAATTGAGCTCAGAATGGCCAAAATCGCCTTCTAAAGGCCAGAAAAGGCCAAAAAAGAAAATGATCCCAAATTGAGCTCAGAATGGCCGAAATCGCCTTCTAAAGGCCAGAAAAGGCCAAAAAAGAAAATGATCCCAAATTGAGCTTAGAATGGCCAAAATCGCCTTCTACAGGCCAGAAATGTATGTATGTATGTATGTATGACCTTCTAGATTCCACTGTCTGGCAGTGATAGGGTGAAAAAAGACAATGCTGTTGATTCTTGTTTCTGCGTCTGTCTTGTTTTCGGAACCTAGAAGGTGTTAGCTCTACCGACCTTCCAAAGACCCTTTGCAGAATGACTGAGTACTTGCAGCGCATTCCGAAGTCAATTTCCATTCGGTAAGCCCCGCCTCAAAATAATATTAGAATCTAATAGATTCTATTATTATTCTCAGACTTTCAATTCATTTGACATATCAATATCAAAAGAATTGACCCGTATTTAATATATATATATATATATATATATATATATATATATATATATATATATATATATATATATATATATATATATATATATATATATATATATATATATATTAAATACGGGTCAATTCTTTTGATATTGATATGTCAAATGAATTGAAAGTCTGAGAATAATAATAGAATCTATTAGATTCTAATATTATTTTGAGGCGGGGCTTACCGAATGGAAATTGACTTCGGAATGCGCTGCAAGTACTCAGTCATTCTGCAAAGGGTCTTTGGAAGGTCGGTAGAGCTAACACCTTCTAGGTTCCGAAAACAAGACAGACGCAGAAACAAGAATCAACAGCATTGTCTTTTTTCACCCTATCACTGCCAGACAGTGGAATCTAGAAGGTCATACATACATACATACATACATTTCTGGCCTGTAGAAGGCGATTTTGGCCATTCTAAGCTCAATTTGGGATCATTTTCTTTTTTGGCCTTTTCTGGCCTTTAGAAGGCGATTTCGGCCATTCTGAGCTCAATTTGGGATCATTTTCTATTTTGGCCTTTTCTGGCCTTTAGAAGGCGATTTTGGCCATTCTGAGCTCAATTTGGGATCATTTTCTTTTTTGGTCTTTTCTGGCCTTTAGAAGGCGATTTTGTTTATTCTGAGCTCAATTTGGGATCATTTTCTTTTTCGGTGTTTTCTGGCCTTTAGAAGGCGATTTCGGACATTCTGAGCTCAATTTGGGATCATTTTCTTTTTCGGTCTTTTCTGGCCTTTAGAAGGCGATTTTGGCTATTCTAAGCTCAATTTGGGATCATTTTCTTTTTTGGCCTTTTCTGGCCTTTAGAAGGCGATTTCGGCCATTCTGAGCTCAATTTGGGATCATTTTCTTTTTTGGTCTTTTCTGGCCTTTAGAAGGCGATTTTGTTTATTCTGAGCTCAATTTGGGATCATTTTCTTTTTCGGTCTTTTCTGGCAGAAGGCGATTTTGGCCATTCTGAGCTCAATTTGGGATCATTTTCTATTTTGGCCTTTTCTGGCCTTTAGAAGGCGATTTTGGCCATTCTGAGCTCAATTTGGGATCATTTTCTTTTTTGGCCTTTTCTGGCCTTTAGAAGGCGATTTCGGCCATTCTAAGCTCAATTTGGGATCATTTTCTTTTTCGGTGTTTTCTGGCCTTTAGAAGGCGATTTTGGCCATTCTGAGCTCAATTTAGGATCATTTTCTTTTTCGGTGTTTTCTGGCCTTTAGAAGGCGATTTCGGACATTCTGAGCTCAATTTGGGATCATTTTCTTTTTCGGTCTTTTCTGGCCTTTAGAAGGCGATTTTGGCTATTCTAAGCTCAATTTGGGATCATTTTCTTTTTTGGCCTTTTCTGGCCTTTAGAAGGCGATTTCGGCCATTCTGAGCTCAATTTGGGATCATTTTCTTTTTTGGTCTTTTCTGGCCTTTAGAAGGCGATTTTGTTTATTCTGAGCTCAATTTGGGATCATTTTCTTTTTCGGTGTTTTCTGGCCTTTAGAAGGCGATTTCGGACATTCTGAGCTCAATTTGGGATCATTTTCTTTTTCGGTCTTTTCTGGCCTTTAGAAGGCGATTTTGGCTATTCTAAGCTCAATTTGGGATCATTTTCTTTTTTGGCCTTTTCTGGCCTTTAGAAGGCGATTTCGGCCATTCTGAGCTCAATTTGGGATCATTTTCTTTTTTGGTCTTTTCTGGCCTTTAGAAGGCGATTTTGTTTATTCTGAGCTCAATTTGGGATCATTTTCTTTTTTGGCCTTTTCTGGCCTTTAGAAGGCGATTTCGGCCATTCTAAGCTTTATTTGGGATCATTTTCTTTTTCGGTCTTTTCTGGCCTTTAAAAGGCGATTTTGGCCATTCTAAGCTCAATTGGGGATCATTTTCTATTTTGGCCTTTTCTGGCCTTTAGAAGGCGATTTTGGCCATTCTGAGCTCAATTTGGGATAATTTTCTTTTTTGGCCTTTTCTGGCCTTTAGAAGGCGATTTTGGCCATTCTGAGCTCAATTTGGGATCATTTTCTTTATTGGCCTTTTCTGGCCTTTAGAAGGCGATTTCGGCCATTCTATGCTCAATTTGGGATCATTTTCTTTTTCGGTCTTTTCTGGCCTTTAGAAGGCGATTTTGGCCATTCTGAGCTCAATTTGGGATCATTTTCTTTTTTGGCCTTTTCTGGCCTTTAGAAGGCGATTTCGGCCATTCTGAGCTCAATTTGGGATCATTTTCTTTTTCGGCCTTTTCTGGCCTTAAGGAGACGATTTCGGCCATTCTGAGCTCAATTTGGGATCATTTTCTTTTTTGGCCTTTTCTGGCCTTTAGAAGGCGATTTCGGCCATTCTGAGCTCAATTTGGGATCATTTTCTTTTTCGGTCTTTTCTGGCCTTTAGAAGGCGATTTTGGCCATTCTGAGCTCAATTTGGGCTCATTTTCTTTTTTGGCCTTTTCTGGCCTTTAGAAGGCGATTTTGGCCATCCTGAGCTCAATTTGGGATCATTTTCTTTTTCAGTGTTTTCTGGCCTTTAGAAGGCGATTTTGGCCATTCTGAGCTCAATTTGGGATCATTTTCTTTTTTGGCCTTTTCTGGCCTTTAGAAGGCGATTTTGGCCATTCTGAGCTCAATTTGGGATCATTTTCTTTTTCGGTGTTTTCTGGCCTTTAGAAGGCGATTTTGGCCATTCTGAGCTCAATTTGGGATCATTTTCTTTTTTGGTGTTTTCTGGCCTTTAGAAGGCGATTTTGGCCATTCTGAGCTCAATTTGGGATCATTTTCTTTTTCGGTCTTTTCTGGCCTTTAGAAGGCGATTTTGGCCATTCTGAGCTCAATTTGGGATCATTTTCTTTTTCGGTCTTTTCTGGCCTTTAGAAGGCGATTTTGGCCATTCTGAGCTCAATTTGGGATCATTTTCTTTTTTGGCCTTTAGAAGGCGATTTTGGCCATTCTGAGCTCAATTTGGGCTCATTTTCTTTTTTGGCCTTTTCTGGCCTTTAGAAGGCGATTTTGGCCATTCTGAGCTCAATTTGGGATCATTTTCTTTTTTTGGTGTTTTCTGGCCTTTAGAAGGCGATTTCGGCCATTCTGAGCTCAATTTGGGATCATTTTCTTTTTCGGTGTTTTCTGGCCTTTAGAAGGCGATTTTGGCCATTCTGAGGTCAATTTGGGATCATTTTCTTTTTTGGCCTTTTCTGGCCTTTAGAAGGCGATTTTGGCCATTCTGAGCTCAATTTGGAATCATTTTCTTTTTTGGCCTTTTCTGGCCTTTAGAAGGCGATTTTGGCCATTCTGAGCTCAATTTAGGATCATTTTCTTTTTTGGCCTTTTCTGGCCTTTAGAAGGCGATTTTGGCCATTCTGAGCTAAATCTGAGATCATTTTCTTTTTTGGCCTTTTCTGGTCTTTAGAAAGCGATTTCGGCCACTCTGAGCTCAATTTGGGCTCATTTTCTTTTTCGGTCTTTTCTGGCCTTTAGAAGGCGATTTTGGCCATTCTGAGCTCAATTTGGGATCATTTTCTTTTTCGGTGTTTTCTGGCCTTTAGAAGGCGATTTTGGCCATTCTGAGCTCAATTTGGGATCATTTTCTTTTTCGGTGTTTTCTGGCCTTTAGAAGGCGATTTTGGCCATTCTGAGCTCAATTTGGGATCATTTTCTTTTTTGGCCTTTTCTGGCCTTTAGAAGGCGATTTTGGCCATTCTGAGCTCAATTTGGGATCATTTTCTTTTTCGGTGTTTTCTGGCCTTTAGAAGGCGATTTCGGCCATTCTAAGCTCAATTTGGGCTCATTTTCTTTTTCGGTGTTTTCTGGCCTTTAGAAGGCGATTTTGGCCATTCTGAGCTCAATTTGGGATCATTTTCTTTTTCGGTGTTTTCTGGCCTTTAGAAGGCGATTTTGGCCATTCTGAGCTCAATTTGGGCTCATTTTCTTTTTTGGCCTTTTCTGGCCTTTAGAAGGCGATTTTGGCCATTCTGAGCTCAATTTGGGATCATTTTCTTTTTTGGTGTTTTCTGGCCTTTAGAAGGCGATTTTGGCCATTCTGAGCTCAATTTGGGATCATTTTCTTTTTTGGCCTTTTCTGGCCTTTAGAAGGCGATTTCGGCCATTCTGAGCTTAATTTGGGATCATTTTCTTTTTTGGCCTTTTCTGGCCTTTAGAAGGCGATTTTGGCCATTCTGAGCTCAATTTGGGATCATTTTCTTTTTCGGTGTTTTCTGGCCTTTAGAAGGCGATTTTGGCCATTCTGAGCTCAATTTGGGATCATTTTCTATTTTGGCCTTTTCTGGCCTTTAGAAGGCGATTTTGGCCATTCTGAGCTCAATTTGGGATCATTTTCTTTTTCGGTGTTTTCTGGCCTTTAGAAGGCGATTTTGGCCATTCTGAGCTCAATTTGGGATCATTTTCTTTTTCGGTGTTTTCTGGCCTTTAGAAGGCGATTTTGGCCATTCTGAGCTCAATTTGGGCTCATTTTCTTTTTTGGCCTTTTCTGGCCTTTAGAAGGCGATTTTGGCCATTCTGAGCTCAATTTGGGATCATTTTCTTTTTTGGTGTTTTCTGGCCTTTAGAAGGCGATTTTGGCCATTCTGAGCTCAATTTGGGATCATTTTCTTTTTTGGCCTTTTCTGGCCTTTAGAAGGCGATTTCGGCCATTCTGAGCTTAATTTGGGATCATTTTCTTTTTTGGTGTTTTCTGGCCTTTAGAAGGCGATTTTGGCCATTCTGAGCTCAATTTGGGATCATTTTCTTTTTTGGCCTTTTCTGGCCTTTAGAAGGCGATTTCGGCCATTCTGAGCTTAATTTGGGATCATTTTCTTTTTTGGCCTTTTCTGGCCTTTAGAAGGCGATTTTGGCCATACTGAGCTCAATTTGGGATCATTTTCTTTTTCGGTCTTTTCTGGCAGAAGGCGATTTTGGCCATTCTGAGCTCAATTTGGGATCATTTTCTATTTTGGCCTTTTCTGGCCTTTAGAAGGCGATTTTGGCCATTCTGAGCTCAATTTGGGATCATTTTCTTTTTCGGTGTTTTCTGGCCTTTAGAAGGCGATTTTGGCCATTCTGAGCTCAATTTGGGATCATTTTCTTTTTCGGTGTTTTCTGGCCTTTAGAAGGCGATTTTGGCCATTCTGAGCTCAATTTGGGCTCATTTTCTTTTTTGGCCTTTTCTGGCCTTTAGAAGGCGATTTTGGCCATTCTGAGCTCAATTTGGGATCATTTTCTTTTTCGGTGTTTTCTGGCCTTTAGAAGGCGATTTTGGCCATTCTGAGCTCAATTTGGGATCATTTTCTTTTTTGGCCTTTTCTGGCCTTTAGAAGGCGATTTTGGCCATTCTGAGCTCAATTTGGGATCATTTTCTTTTTTGGTGTTTTCTGGCCTTTAGAAGGCGATTTTGGCCATTCTGAGCTCAATTTGGGATCATTTTCTTTTTTGGCCTTTTCTGGCCTTTAGAAGGCGATTTCGGCCATTCTGAGCTTAATTTGGGATCATTTTCTTTTTTGGCCTTTTCTGGCCTTTAGAAGGCGATTTTGGCCATTCTGAGCTCAATTTGGGATCATTTTCTTTTTCGGTCTTTTCTGGCAGAAGGCGATTTTGGCCATTCTGAGCTCAATTTGGGATCATTTTCTATTTTGGCCTTTTCTGGCCTTTAGAAGGCGATTTTGGCCATTCTGAGCTCAATTTGGGATCATTTTCTTTTTTGGCCTTTTCTGGCCTTTAGAAGGCGATTTCGGCCATTCTGAGCTCAACTTGGGATCATTTTCTTTTTTGGCCTTTAGAAGGCGATTTCGGCCATTCTGAGCTCAATTTAGGATCATTTTCTTTTTTGGCCTTTTCTGGCCTTTAGAAGGCGATTTCGGCCATTCTGAGCTTAATTTGGGATCATTTTCTTTTTTGGCCTTTTCTGGCCTTTAGAAGGCGATTTCGGCCATTCTGAGCTCAATTTGGGATCATTTTCTTTTACGGCCTTTTCTGGCCTTTAGAAGGTGATTTCGGCAATTCTGAGGTCAATTTGGGATCATTTTCTTTTTCGGCCATTTCTGGCCTTTAGAAGGCGATTTTGGCCATTCGGAGCTCAATTTGGGATCATTTTCTTTGTTGGCCTTTTCTGGCCTTTAGAAGGCGATTTCGGCCATTCTGAGCTCAATTTGGGATCATTCTCTTTTTCGGCCATTTCTGGCCTTTAGAAGGCGATTTCGGCCATTCTGAGCTCAATTTGGGATCATTTTTTTTTTCGGCCTTTTCTGGCCTTTAGAAGGCGAAAAAAACAAAAAAACAGCAGTGAATAGAGCAAGAGTAATGAGGCTGAAATACTGGGCACACATACAAAGAAGAGAACAAGGACACCCATTAAAATCAGCTGAAAGATTGGAATTTACGGGAAAAAAGAGAGGACGACCCGCGAAAACATGGAATGACACGATTAGGGAAGACAAAAACAAACTAATGGAAATATCAGAAACAGAATGGCACGAACTAGCGAAAAATAAAACAGAATTTAAGAAAAAAGTGGAAGAAATTTACAATACTATAGGAAGTGAAGAAGAATCCAGCTCAGAAATCGAATAATAAACATGATATGAGATTTATACCAAGACGGCCGAATAAAAAAAAAAATTAAAATAAAACAGATTAAATATACAGACAAAAATTAATGTGTATATAGATATAAAAAGAAATTGGAATAAATATAATTTTATGCAAGTGTGTATGTATACAATCTTAATACCTTAATCGAAGGACGTAAAACGCCCGTCGTTATTTATTCATCTAATTATTTATTTATTTACTCAAAGATATTTTTACACTTTTCACTTCCATTTCAAAAAAGAAAACATATATATATATATACACAGGGTAATTTACCAATTCTCGTCAGTCATGTCATGTTTTAAACTGTCATCCTTCTCCAGTAAGCTGCCTAATTTCATCTATCAATTTTCTGGCATACTTTCCTACTTTTATCTTATTGGAAAAATTAAGAAAAGACACAAATAGTTCAACGGAGCTTCTAAATTTAAGTGTGAAAAAGCCACTCTTACAGTTCCTTTTGGTCAACACATTTCCGAAGCGAGGATCTGCCATTGTAAGGTTGGGGATCTTACACGAGGATATATCAATGGGGTCAGTTGGTAGGTTAACCGTAGGCCGTTTGAGTATGAGGAACTCAAGCGCAGCAGTGTACGTTTGGGATCGAGACCGTATGATAGCAGTCAGTTGGAGCTTGATCTGCTTCGTGGCTTCGTGTTTTCTGGGATGTGTTTCGTTATAATCGTATCGTATCTTTAGGGTGATTCATTTAATTAATTTTAGTTATACTGTAGTGTAAGTAAATATGATAAATTTAAGAATTTAGGTTGAGGTTTAGATCAGGGTTTAGTTTAACTAATTCTAGATTTAATATTAAGCTTTAAGTGAATAATAGTTTAGATGCATTTTGAATAATTATGATACAGATTTTAGTTAGACTTTTGGTTGATTTATGATTCAACATGAATTTCAAAACCCTCTTTTGTATATTTTGGTCACTATATGGACTCTATTGGTCACTATTTTAATGCAAAAGTCACTAAAGTCACTATTATTTTGATACTAGCCCTGATATTTCACGAGAAAATCGTAACCAAATATCGCCAGCGGCGAAGATGTGTTGTGTGAAAGTTTTCTTCGGCCGGGAAAAATATCTAGATGTGTGAAAGTGGCAGTTTAAATTTTGTCAAAAAACAATAAAAATGTTTGAGTTTTTTAATGGAGTGATTCATTCATGCGAACAGAAAAACTTCAACGCCAAAGGTAAGTTAATACACATTGAGTTTCTGAGTGGAATAAAAGCAGTAAAGCTTGGCAAACTGAATCCTGCCCACAATACATATCACATGATGAAGCCGTCAGTTACCCTATATATATATATATATATATATATATATATATATATATATATATATATATATATATATATATATATATATATATATATATATATATATATATATATATATATATATATATATATATATATATATATATATATATATATATATATATATATATATATATATATATATATATATATATATATATATATATATATATATTTTTTTTTTTTTTTTTTTTTTTTTTGTTTCAGGTGAAGGGGAAATTTGCATCCAAACCCCTGAGGTGACCAACCTCAGGGAGTGTGGGGTTGGTTTGAATCAGTGACCGGACCCACTAAAACCCCTTCAGTCTCCAGCCCATAATACTATATATATATATATATATATATATATATATATATATATATATATATATATATATATATATATATATATATATATATATATATATATATATATATATATATATATATATATATATATATATATATATATATATATATATATATATATATATATATATATATATTAAAAACGGGTCAATTCTTTTGATATTGATATGTCAAATGAATTGAAAGTCTGAGAATAATAATAAAATCTAATAGATTCTAATATTATTTTGAGGCGGGGCTTACCGAATGGAAATTGACTCCGGAATGCGCTGCAAGTACTCAGTCATTCTGCAAAGGGTTTTTGGAAGGTCGGTAGAGCTAACATCTTCTAGGTTCCGAAAACAAGACAAATGCAGAAACAAGAATCAACAGCATTGTCTTTTTTCACCCTATCACTGCCAGACAGTGGAATCTAGAAGGTCATACATACATACATACATACATACATTTTCTGGCCTTTAGAAGGCGATTTCGGCCATTCTGAGCTCAATTTGGGATCATTTTCTTTTTTGGCCTTTTCTGGCCTTTAGAAAGCAATTTTGGCCATTCTGAGCTCAATTTTGGATCATTTTCTTTTTTGGCCTTTTCTGGCCTTTAGAAGGCGATTTTGGCCATTCTGAGCTCAATTTGAGATCATTTTCTTTTTTGGCCTTTTCTGGCCTTTAGAAGGCGATTTCGGCCATTCTGAGCTCAATTTGGGATCATTTTCTTTATTGGCCTTTTCTGGCCTTTAGAAGGCGACTTCGGCCATTCTGAGCTCAATTTGGGATCATTTTCTTTTTCGGCCTTTTCTGGCCTTTAGAAGACGATTTCGGCCATTCTGAGCTCAATTTGGGATCATTTTCTTTTTCGGTCTTTTCTGGCCTTTAGAAGGCGATTTTGGCCATTCTAAGCTCAATTTGGGATCATTTTCTTTTTCGGTCTTTTCTGGCCTTTAGAAGGCGATTTTGGCCATTCTAAGCTCAATTTGGGATCATTTTCTTTTTTGGCCTTTTCCGGCCTTTAGAAGGCGATTTCGGCCATTCTGAGCTCAATTTGGGATCATTTTCTTTTTCGGTCTTTTCTGGCCTTTAGAAGGCGATTTCGGCCATTCTGAGCTCAATTTGGGATCATTTTCTTTTTCGGCCTTTTCTGGCCTTTAGAAGGCGATTTAGGCCATTCTGAGCTCAATTTGGGATCATTTTCTTTTTCGGCCTTTTCTGGCCTTTAGAAGGCGATTTTGGCCATTCTGAGCTCAATTTGGGATCATTTTCTTTTTCGGTCTTTTCTGGCCTTTAGAAGGCGATTTTGGCCATTCTGAGCTCGATTTTGGATCATTTTTTTTTTTGGCCTTTTCTGGCCTTTAGAAGGCGATTTCGGCCATTCTAAGCTCAATTTGGGATCATTTTCTTTTTCGATCTTTTCTGGCCTTTAGAAGGCGATTTTGGCCATTCTGAGATCAATTTGGGATCATTTTCTTTTTCGGTCTTTTCTGGCCCTTAGAAGGCGATTTTGGCCATTCTGAGCTCAATTTGGGATCATTTTCTTTTTTCGGCCTTTTCTGGCCTTTAGAAGGCGATTTTGGTCATTCTAAGCTCAATTTGGGATCATTTTCTTTTTTGGCCTTTTCTGGCCTTTAGAAGGCGATTTTGGCCATTCTGAGCTCAATTTGGGATCATTTTCTTTTTCGGCCTTTTCTGGCCTTTAGAAGGCGATCTATTTCGAAATAGGAGAACGAATAAAAAGAACATATCAATATTTGAAAAAATTTAAACAGACGAGAAAATCAAATACTCTATAATACCAATGTCAAAATGGATGAACGAGATGGAACAATCAACAGGAAATCCGATGATAATACCAGCAGATAAAGAAAAACTAACTTCACATCCAACGAAAAATGAAATACTAAATATAATAATGAATTTGGCTAATGGAAAAGCGGCAGGAAAAGATGGACTAAGAAATGAATATTTAAAATACGCTAATGAACAAACAATAGATGAAATGTGGCAAATAATGAAGAGGGTATGGGAAACGAATATAATACCAGAACTTCTGAGAGAAACTTTACAGATACCGATACCGAAAAAGAAAAAGACAAAAAAAAACTTCTGACTTCAGGAGAATAACACTATGTAACCTTGGTTACAAAGTATATGCAACATGGCTAGTAGGAAGACTTAGAGAGTACGCAGGAAACCCTGGATACCACCAAGCAGCATTCGTTAATAATAGGTCTACGGACGATCAGATGTACTATGCTAGAAGATATTTAGAAGCTTATTGGAATAGTGGTCAAACATTAATAGTAGGCTCATTAGACATAAACAAAGCATTCGATAATGTCAAATTAGAATCTATAGAACATATATTACAAGAATTGAATGTACCGCAACATATTATCAATAGAGTTAGACAAGCGATAAATTTTGAGCGTACAAGTATTTTATGGGAAGGCATAGAAAGAAATCAAACAATAAAATCTAGAGGAATAAAACAAGGCTGTCCAATGTCCCCGTATATATTCACTTTGATTATTCAAAAAATATTAAAACAGATTAAGGAAAAGATAGGAACATTAAATATCTTAGAGTTGCATGACAAAGGTCTCCCAATTATCCTAGCCTATGCAGATGATTTGTTACTGATAACTAAAAATGTGGATGAACTTGAAAAAATAATTATATTATTAAAAGCAGAATTAAGTAAAGTAGGATTAGAATTAAATACAGATAAAAGTAAAATATTAATAAGGGAGCCTAATTCAGACAGAAATATTCCTGAAATTATTGAAATAGATAACGATAAATATGAAGTCATACAAACATTAAGATACCTTGGAACATATTTTACGGAGACATTGGATAGACCAAATACAACAAGAATTAGATGTAGACAAGCTCTCAACACCACAAGGGTAGTTTTAGAGTTTATGAAAAAATTTCAACCAAGCTGGTATATAGCAAAATTAATATACAAGACTGTTATATCACCGGCAATAACCTACGGCCTCAAATCAGCGGCATGGGTTAAAAAGAATAGAACATCGGTTGCTAGATACGAATTGCAAATTATTAGGGAATTATTAAAATTAGCTAGGGATAGACCAAAAGGTAGAATAAGGGTTTCAAAATTATTAAATGGTAAAACAGCAGTGAATAGAGTAAGAGTAATGAGGCTGAAATACTGGGCACACATACAAAGAAGAGAACAAGAACACCCATTAAAATCAGCTGAAAGATTGGAATTTACGGGAAAAAAGAGAGGACGACCCGCGAAAACATGGAATGACACGATTAGAGAAGACAAAAACAAACTAATGGAAATATCAGAAACAGAATGGCACGAACTAGCGAAAAATAAAACAGAATTTAAGAAAAAAGTGGAAGAAATTTACAATACTATAGGAAGTGAATAAGAATCCAGCTCAGAAATCGAATAATAAACATGATATGAGATTTATACCAAGACGACCGAATAAAAAAAAAATTAAAATAAAACAGATTAAATATACAGACAAAAATTAATGTGTATATAGATATAAAAAGAAATTGGAATAAATATAATTTTATGCAAGTGTGTATGTATACAATCTTAATACCTTAATCGAAGGACGTAAAACGCCCGTCGTTATTTATTCATCTAATTATTTATTTATTTACTCAAAGATATTTTTACACTTTTCACTTCCATTTCAAAAAAGAAAACATATATATATACACAGGGTAATTTACCAATTCTCGTCAGTCATGTCATGTTTTAAACTGTCATCCTTCTCCAGTAAGCTGCCTAATTTCATCTATCAATTTTCTGGCATACTTTCCTACTTTTATCTTATTGGAAAAATTAAGAAAAGACACAAATAGTTCAACGGAGCTTCTAAATTTAAGTGTGAAAAAGCCACTCTTACAGTTCCTTTTGGTCAACACATTTCCGAAGCGAGGATCTGCCATTGTAAGGTTGGGGATCTTACACGAGGATATATCAATGGGGTCAGTTGGTAGGTTAACCGTAGGCCGTTTGAGTATGAGGAACTCAAGCGCAGCAGTGTACGTTTGGGATCGAGACCGTATGATAGCAGTCAGTTGGAGCTTGATCTGCTTCGTGGCTTCGTGTTTTCTGGGATGTGTTTCGTTATAATCGTATCGTATCTTTAGGGTGATTCATTTAATTAATTTTAGTTATACTGTAGTGTAAGTAAATATGATAAATTTAAGAATTTAGGTTGAGGTTTAGATCAGGGTTTAGTTTAACTAATTCTAGATTTAATATTAAGCTTTAAGTGAATAATAGTTTAGATGCATTTTGAATAATTATGATACAGATTTTAGTTAGACTTTTGGTTGATTTATGATTCAACATGAATTTCAAAACCCTCTTTTGTATATTTTGGTCACTATATGGACTCTATTGGTCACTATTTTAATGCAAAAGTCACTAAAGTCACTATTATTTTGATACTAGCCCTGATATTTCACGAGAAAATCGTAACCAAATATCGCCAGCGGCGAAGATGTGTTGTGTGAAAGTTTTCTTCGGCCGGGAAAAATATCTAGATGTGTGAAAGTGGCAGTTTAAATTTTGTCAAAAAACAATAAAAATGTTTGAGTTTTTTAATGGAGTGATTCATTCATGCGAACAGAAAAACTTCAACGCCAAAGGTAAGTTAATACACATTGAGTTTCTGAGTGGAATAAAAGCAGTAAAGCTTGGCAAACTGAATCCTGCCCACAATACATATCACATGATGAAGCCGTCAGTTACCCTATATATATATATATATATATATATATATATATATATATATATATATATATATATATATATATATATATATATATATATATATATATATATATATATATATATATATATATATATATATATATATATATATATATATATATATATATATATATATATATATATATATATATATATATATATATATATATATATATATATATATATTAAAAACGGGTCAATTCTTTTGATATTGATATGTCAAATGAATTGAAAGTCTGAGAATAATAATAAAATCTAATAGATTCTAATATTATTTTGAGGCGGGGCTTACCGAATGGAAATTGACTCCGGAATGCGCTGCAAGTACTCAGTCATTCTGCAAAGGGTTTTTGGAAGGTCGGTAGAGCTAACACCTTCTAGGTTCCGAAAACAAGACAAATGCAGAAACAAGAATCAACAGCATTGTCTTTTTTCACCCTATCACTGCCAGACAGTGGAATCTAGAAGGTCATACATACATACATACATACATTTTCTGGCCTTTAGAAGGCGATTTTGGCCATTCTGAGCTCAATTTGAGATCATTTTCTTTTTTGGCCTTTTCTGGCCTTTAGAAGGCGATTTCGGCCATTCTGAGCTCAATTTGGGATCATTTTCTTTTTCGGCCTTTTCTGGCCTTTAGAAGGCGATTTAGGCCATTCTGAGCTCAATTTGGGATCATTTTCTTTTTCGGCCTTTTCTGGCCTTTAGAAGGCGATTTTGGCCATTCTGAGCTCAATTTGGGATCATTTTCTTTTTCGGTCTTTTCTGGCCTTTAGAAGGCGATTTTGGCCATTCTGAGCTCGATTTTGGATCATTTTTTTTTTGGCCTTTTCTGGCCTTTAGAAGGCGATTTCGGCCATTCTAAGCTCAATTTGGGATCATTTTCTTTTTCGATCTTTTCTGGCCTTTAGAAGGCGATTTTGGCCATTCTGAGATCAATTTGGGATCATTTTCTTTTTCGGTCTTTTCTGGCCCTTAGAAGGCGATTTTGGCCATTCTGAGCTCAATTTGGGATCATTTTCTTTTTTCGGCCTTTTCTGGCCTTTAGAAGGCGATTTTGGTCATTCTAAGCTCAATTTGGGATCATTTTCTTTTTTGGCCTTTTCTGGCCTTTAGAAGGCGATTTTGGCCATTCTGAGCTCAATTTGGGATCATTTTCTTTTTCGGCCTTTTCTGGCCTTTAGAAGGCGATCTATTTCGAAATAGGAGAACGAATAAAAAGAACATATCAATATTTGAAAAAATTTAAACAGACGAGAAAATCAAATACTCTATAATACCAATGTCAAAATGGATGAACGAGATGGAACAATCAACAGGAAATCCGATGATAATACCAGCAGATAAAGAAAAACTAACTTCACATCCAACGAAAAATGAAATACTAAATATAATAATGAATTTGGCTAATGGAAAAGCGGCAGGAAAAGATGGACTAAGAAATGAATATTTAAAATACGCTAATGAACAAACAATAGATGAAATGTGGCAAATAATGAAGAGGGTATGGGAAACGAATATAATACCAGAACTTCTGAGAGAAACTTTACAGATACCGATACCGAAAAAGAAAAAGACAAAAAAAAACTTCTGACTTCAGGAGAATAACACTATGTAACCTTGGTTACAAAGTATATGCAACATGGCTAGTAGGAAGACTTAGAGAGTACGCAGGAAACCCTGGATACCACCAAGCAGCATTCGTTAATAATAGGTCTACGGACGATCAGATGTACTATGCTAGAAGATATTTAGAAGCTTATTGGAATAGTGGTCAAACATTAATAGTAGGCTCATTAGACATAAACAAAGCATTCGATAATGTCAAATTAGAATCTATAGAACATATATTACAAGAATTGAATGTACCGCAACATATTATCAATAGAGTTAGACAAGCGATAAATTTTGAGCGTACAAGTATTTTATGGGAAGGCATAGAAAGAAATCAAACAATAAAATCTAGAGGAATAAAACAAGGCTGTCCAATGTCCCCGTATATATTCACTTTGATTATTCAAAAAATATTAAAACAGATTAAGGAAAAGATAGGAACATTAAATATCTTAGAGTTGCATGACAAAGGTCTCCCAATTATCCTAGCCTATGCAGATGATTTGTTACTGATAACTAAAAATGTGGATGAACTTGAAAAAATAATTATATTATTAAAAGCAGAATTAAGTAAAGTAGGATTAGAATTAAATACAGATAAAAGTAAAATATTAATAAGGGAGCCTAATTCAGACAGAAATATTCCTGAAATTATTGAAATAGATAACGATAAATATGAAGTCATACAAACATTAAGATACCTTGGAACATATTTTACGGAGACATTGGATAGACCAAATACAACAAGAATTAGATGTAGACAAGCTCTCAACACCACAAGGGTAGTTTTAGAGTTTATGAAAAAATTTCAACCAAGCTGGTATATAGCAAAATTAATATACAAGACTGTTATATCACCGGCAATAACCTACGGCCTCAAATCAGCGGCATGGGTTAAAAAGAATAGAACATCGGTTGCTAGATACGAATTGCAAATTATTAGGGAATTATTAAAATTAGCTAGGGATAGACCAAAAGGTAGAATAAGGGTTTCAAAATTATTAAATGGTAAAACAGCAGTGAATAGAGTAAGAGTAATGAGGCTGAAATACTGGGCACACATACAAAGAAGAGAACAAGAACACCCATTAAAATCAGCTGAAAGATTGGAATTTACGGGAAAAAAGAGAGGACGACCCGCGAAAACATGGAATGACACGATTAGAGAAGACAAAAACAAACTAATGGAAATATCAGAAACAGAATGGCACGAACTAGCGAAAAATAAAACAGAATTTAAGAAAAAAGTGGAAGAAATTTACAATACTATAGGAAGTGAATAAGAATCCAGCTCAGAAATCGAATAATAAACATGATATGAGATTTATACCAAGACGGCCGAATAAAAAAAAAATTAAAATAAAACAGATTAAATATACAGACAAAAATTAATGTGTATATAGATATAAAAAGAAATTGGAATAAATATAATTTTATGCAAGTGTGTATGTATACAATCTTAATACCTTAATCGAAGGACGTAAAACGCCCGTCGTTATTTATTCATCTAATTATTTATTTATTTACTCAAAGATATTTTTACACTTTTCACTTCCATTTCAAAAAAGAAAACATATATATATACACAGGGTAATTTACCAATTCTCGTCAGTCATGTCATGTTTTAAACTGTCATCCTTCTCCAGTAAGCTGCCTAATTTCATCTATCAATTTTCTGGCATACTTTCCTACTTTTATCTTATTGGAAAAATTAAGAAAAGACACAAATAGTTCAACGGAGCTTCTAAATTTAAGTGTGAAAAAGCCACTCTTACAGTTCCTTTTGGTCAACACATTTCCGAAGCGAGGATCTGCCATTGTAAGGTTGGGGATCTTACACGAGGATATATCAATGGGGTCAGTTGGTAGGTTAACCGTAGGCCGTTTGAGTATGAGGAACTCAAGCGCAGCAGTGTACGTTTGGGATCGAGACCGTATGATAGCAGTCAGTTGGAGCTTGATCTGCTTCGTGGCTTCGTGTTTTCTGGGATGTGTTTCGTTATAATCGTATCGTATCTTTAGGGTGATTCATTTAATTAATTTTAGTTATACTGTAGTGTAAGTAAATATGATAAATTTAAGAATTTAGGTTGAGGTTTAGATCAGGGTTTAGTTTAACTAATTCTAGATTTAATATTAAGCTTTAAGTGAATAATAGTTTAGATGCATTTTGAATAATTATGATACAGATTTTAGTTAGACTTTTGGTTGATTTATGATTCAACATGAATTTCAAAACCCTCTTTTGTATATTTTGGTCACTATATGGACTCTATTGGTCACTATTTTAATGCAAAAGTCACTAAAGTCACTATTATTTTGATACTAGCCCTGATATTTCACGAGAAAATCGTAACCAAATATCGCCAGCGGCGAAGATGTGTTGTGTGAAAGTTTTCTTCGGCCGGGAAAAATATCTAGATGTGTGAAAGTGGCAGTTTAAATTTTGTCAAAAAACAATAAAAATGTTTGAGTTTTTTAATGGAGTGATTCATTCATGCGAACAGAAAAACTTCAACGCCAAAGGTAAGTTAATACACATTGAGTTTCTGAGTGGAATAAAAGCAGTAAAGCTTGGCAAACTGAATCCTGCCCACAATACATATCACATGATGAAGCCGTCAGTTACCCTATATATATATATATATATATATATATATATATATATATATATATATATATATATATATATATATATATATATATATATATATATATATATATATATATATATATATATATATATATATATATATATATATATAGATATATATATATATATATATATATATATATATATATATATATATATATATATATATATATATATATATATATATATTAAAAACGGGTCAATTCTTTTGATATTGATATGTCAAATGAATTGAAAGTCTGAGAATAATAATAAAATCTAATAGATTCTAATATTATTTTGAGGCGGGGCTTACCGAATGGAAATTGACTCCGGAATGCGCTGCAAGTACTCAGTCATTCTGCAAAGGGTTTTTGGAAGGTCGGTAGAGCTAACACCTTCTAGGTTCCGAAAACAAGACAAATGCAGAAACAAGAATCAACAGCATTGTCTTTTTTCACCCTATCACTGCCAGACAGTGGAATCTAGAAGGTCATACATACATACATACATACATTTTCTGGCCTTTAGAAGGCGATTTCGGCCATTCTGAGCTCAATTTGGGATCATTTTCTTTTTTGGCCTTTTCTGGCCTTTAGAAAGCAATTTTGGCCATTCTGAGCTCAATTTTGGATCATTTTCTTTTTTGGCCTTTTCTGGCCTTTAGAAGGCGATTTTGGCCATTCTGAGCTCAATTTGAGATCATTTTCTTTTTTGGCCTTTTCTGGCCTTTAGAAGGCGATTTCGGCCATTCTGAGCTCAATTTGGGATCATTTTCTTTATTGGCCTTTTCTGGCCTTTAGGAGGCGATTTCGGCCATTCTGAGCTCAATTTGGGATCATTTTCTTTTTCGGTCTTTTCTGGCCTTTAGAAGGCGACTTCGGCCATTCTGAGCTCAATTTGGGATCATTTTCTTTTTCGGTCTTTTCTGGCCTTTAGAAGGCGATTTTGGCCATTCTAAGCTCAATTTGGGATCATTTTCTTTTTCGGTCTTTTCTGGCCTTTAGAAGGCGATTTTGGCCATTCTAAGCTCAATTTGGGATCATTTTCTTTTTTGGCCTTTTCCGGCCTTTAGAAGGCGATTTCGGCCATTCTGAGCTCAATTTGGGATAATTTTCTTTTTCGGTCTTTTCTGGCCTTTAGAAGGCGATTTCGGCCATTCTGAGCTCAATTTGGGATCATTTTCTTTATTGGCCTTTTCTGGCCTTTAGGAGGCGATTTCGGCCATTCTGAGCTCAATTTGGGATCATTTTCTTTTTCGGCCTTTTCTGGCCTTTAGAAGACGATTTCGGCCATTCTGAGCTCAATTTGGGATCATTTTCTTTTTCGGTCTTTTCTGGCCTTTAGAAGGCGATTTTGGCCATTCTAAGCTCAATTTGAGATCATTTTCTTTATTGGCCTTTTCTGGCCTTTAGGAGGCGATTTCGGCCATTCTGAGCTCAATTTGGGATCATTTTCTTTTTCGGCCTTTTCTGGCCTTTAGAAGACGATTTCGGCCATTCTGAGCTCAATTTGGGATCATTTTCTTTTTCGGTCTTTTCTGGCCTTTAGAAGGCGATTTTGGCCATTCTAAGCTCAATTTGGGATCATTTTCTTTTTCGGTCTTTTCTGGCCTTTAGAAGGCGATTTTGGCCATTCTAAGCTCAATTTGGGATCATTTTCTTTTTTGGCCTTTTCCGGCCTTTAGAAGGCGATTTCGGCCATTCTGAGCTCAATTTGGGATCATTTTCTTTTTCGGTCTTTTCTGGCCTTTAGAAGGCGATTTCGGCCATTCTGAGCTCAATTTGAGATCATTTTCTTTTTTGGCCTTTTCTGGCCTTTAGAAGGCGATTTCGGCCATTCTGAGCTCAATTTGGGATCATTTTCTTTATTGGCCTTTTCTGGCCTTTAGGAGGCGATTTCGGCCATTCTGAGCTCAATTTGGGATCATTTTCTTTTTCGGCCTTTTCTGGCCTTTAGAAGACGATTTCGGCCATTCTGAGCTCAATTTGGGATCATTTTCTTTTTCGGTCTTTTCTGGCCTTTAGAAGGCGATTTTGGCCATTCTAAGCTCAATTTGGGATCATTTTCTTTTTCGGTCTTTTCTGGCCTTTAGAAGGCGATTTTGGCCATTCTAAGCTCAATTTGGGATCATTTTCTTTTTTGGCCTTTTCCGGCCTTTAGAAGGCGATTTCGGCCATTCTGAGCTCAATTTGGGATCATTTTCTTTTTCGGTCTTTTCTGGCCTTTAGAAGGCGATTTCGGCCATTCTGAGCTCAATTTGGGATCATTTTCTTTTTCGGCCTTTTCTGGCCTTTAGAAGGCGATTTAGGCCATTCTGAGCTCAATTTGGGATCATTTTCTTTTTCGGCCTTTTCTGGCCTTTAGAAGGCGATTTTGGCCATTCTGAGCTCAATTTGGGATCATTTTCTTTTTCGGTCTTTTCTGGCCTTTAGAAGGCGATTTTGGCCATTCTGAGCTCGATTTTGGATCATTTTTTTTTTTGGCCTTTTCTGGCCTTTAGAAGGCGATTTCGGCCATTCTAAGCTCAATTTGGGATCATTTTCTTTTTCGATCTTTTCTGGCCTTTAGAAGGCGATTTTGGCCATTCTGAGATCAATTTGGGATCATTTTCTTTTTCGGTCTTTTCTGGCCCTTAGAAGGCGATTTTGGCCATTCTGAGCTCAATTTGGGATCATTTTCTTTTTTCGGCCTTTTCTGGCCTTTAGAAGGCGATTTTGGTCATTCTAAGCTCAATTTGGGATCATTTTCTTTTTTGGCCTTTTCTGGCCTTTAGAAGGCGATTTTGGCCATTCTGAGCTCAATTTGGGATCATTTTCTTTTTCGGCCTTTTCTGGCCTTTAGAAGGCGATCTATTTCGAAATAGGAGAACGAATAAAAAGAACATATCAATATTTGAAAAAATTTAAACAGACGAGAAAATCAAATACTCTATAATACCAATGTCAAAATGGATGAACGAGATGGAACAATCAACAGGAAATCCGATGATAATACCAGCAGATAAAGAAAAACTAACTTCACATCCAACGAAAAATGAAATACTAAATATAATAATGAATTTGGCTAATGGAAAAGCGGCAGGAAAAGATGGACTAAGAAATGAATATTTAAAATACGCTAATGAACAAACAATAGATGAAATGTGGCAAATAATGAAGAGGGTATGGGAAACGAATATAATACCAGAACTTCTGAGAGAAACTTTACAGATACCGATACCGAAAAAGAAAAAGACAAAAAAAAACTTCTGACTTCAGGAGAATAACACTATGTAACCTTGGTTACAAAGTATATGCAACATGGCTAGTAGGAAGACTTAGAGAGTACGCAGGAAACCCTGGATACCACCAAGCAGCATTCGTTAATAATAGGTCTACGGACGATCAGATGTACTATGCTAGAAGATATTTAGAAGCTTATTGGAATAGTGGTCAAACATTAATAGTAGGCTCATTAGACATAAACAAAGCATTCGATAATGTCAAATTAGAATCTATAGAACATATATTACAAGAATTGAATGTACCGCAACATATTATCAATAGAGTTAGACAAGCGATAAATTTTGAGCGTACAAGTATTTTATGGGAAGGCATAGAAAGAAATCAAACAATAAAATCTAGAGGAATAAAACAAGGCTGTCCAATGTCCCCGTATATATTCACTTTGATTATTCAAAAAATATTAAAACAGATTAAGGAAAAGATAGGAACATTAAATATCTTAGAGTTGCATGACAAAGGTCTCCCAATTATCCTAGCCTATGCAGATGATTTGTTACTGATAACTAAAAATGTGGATGAACTTGAAAAAATAATTATATTATTAAAAGCAGAATTAAGTAAAGTAGGATTAGAATTAAATACAGATAAAAGTAAAATATTAATAAGGGAGCCTAATTCAGACAGAAATATTCCTGAAATTATTGAAATAGATAACGATAAATATGAAGTCATACAAACATTAAGATACCTTGGAACATATTTTACGGAGACATTGGATAGACCAAATACAACAAGAATTAGATGTAGACAAGCTCTCAACACCACAAGGGTAGTTTTAGAGTTTATGAAAAAATTTCAACCAAGCTGGTATATAGCAAAATTAATATACAAGACTGTTATATCACCGGCAATAACCTACGGCCTCAAATCAGCGGCATGGGTTAAAAAGAATAGAACATCGGTTGCTAGATACGAATTGCAAATTATTAGGGAATTATTAAAATTAGCTAGGGATAGACCAAAAGGTAGAATAAGGGTTTCAAAATTATTAAATGGTAAAACAGCAGTGAATAGAGTAAGAGTAATGAGGCTGAAATACTGGGCACACATACAAAGAAGAGAACAAGAACACCCATTAAAATCAGCTGAAAGATTGGAATTTACGGGAAAAAAGAGAGGACGACCCGCGAAAACATGGAATGACACGATTAGAGAAGACAAAAACAAACTAATGGAAATATCAGAAACAGAATGGCACGAACTAGCGAAAAATAAAACAGAATTTAAGAAAAAAGTGGAAGAAATTTACAATACTATAGGAAGTGAATAAGAATCCAGCTCAGAAATCGAATAATAAACATGATATGAGATTTATACCAAGACGACCGAATAAAAAAAAAATTAAAATAAAACAGATTAAATATACAGACAAAAATTAATGTGTATATAGATATAAAAAGAAATTGGAATAAATATAATTTTATGCAAGTGTGTATGTATACAATCTTAATACCTTAATCGAAGGACGTAAAACGCCCGTCGTTATTTATTCATCTAATTATTTATTTATTTACTCAAAGATATTTTTACACTTTTCACTTCCATTTCAAAAAAGAAAACATATATATATACACAGGGTAATTTACCAATTCTCGTCAGTCATGTCATGTTTTAAACTGTCATCCTTCTCCAGTAAGCTGCCTAATTTCATCTATCAATTTTCTGGCATACTTTCCTACTTTTATCTTATTGGAAAAATTAAGAAAAGACACAAATAGTTCAACGGAGCTTCTAAATTTAAGTGTGAAAAAGCCACTCTTACAGTTCCTTTTGGTCAACACATTTCCGAAGCGAGGATCTGCCATTGTAAGGTTGGGGATCTTACACGAGGATATATCAATGGGGTCAGTTGGTAGGTTAACCGTAGGCCGTTTGAGTATGAGGAACTCAAGCGCAGCAGTGTACGTTTGGGATCGAGACCGTATGATAGCAGTCAGTTGGAGCTTGATCTGCTTCGTGGCTTCGTGTTTTCTGGGATGTGTTTCGTTATAATCGTATCGTATCTTTAGGGTGATTCATTTAATTAATTTTAGTTATACTGTAGTGTAAGTAAATATGATAAATTTAAGAATTTAGGTTGAGGTTTAGATCAGGGTTTAGTTTAACTAATTCTAGATTTAATATTAAGCTTTAAGTGAATAATAGTTTAGATGCATTTTGAATAATTATGATACAGATTTTAGTTAGACTTTTGGTTGATTTATGATTCAACATGAATTTCAAAACCCTCTTTTGTATATTTTGGTCACTATATGGACTCTATTGGTCACTATTTTAATGCAAAAGTCACTAAAGTCACTATTATTTTGATACTAGCCCTGATATTTCACGAGAAAATCGTAACCAAATATCGCCAGCGGCGAAGATGTGTTGTGTGAAAGTTTTCTTCGGCCGGGAAAAATATCTAGATGTGTGAAAGTGGCAGTTTAAATTTTGTCAAAAAACAATAAAAATGTTTGAGTTTTTTAATGGAGTGATTCATTCATGCGAACAGAAAAACTTCAACGCCAAAGGTAAGTTAATACACATTGAGTTTCTGAGTGGAATAAAAGCAGTAAAGCTTGGCAAACTGAATCCTGCCCACAATACATATCACATGATGAAGCCGTCAGTTACCCTATATATATATATATATATATATATATATATATATATATATATATATATATATATATATATATATATATATATATATATATATATATATATATATATATATATATATATATATATATATATATATATATATATATATTTGCATCCAAACCCCTGAGGTGACCAACCTCAGGGAGTGTGGGGTTGGTTTGAATCAGTGACCGGACCCACTAAAACCCCTTCAGTCTCCAGCCCATAATACTATATATATATATATATATATATATATATATATATATATATATATATATATATATATATATATATATATATATATATATATATATATATATATATATATATTAAAAACGGGTCAATTCTTTTGATATTGATATGTCAAATGAATTGAAAGTCTGAGAATAATAATAAAATCTAATAGATTCTAATATTATTTTGAGGCGGGGCTTACCGAATGGAAATTGACTCCGGAATGCGCTGCAAGTACTCAGTCATTCTGCAAAGGGTTTTTGGAAGGTCGGTAGAGCTAACATCTTCTAGGTTCCGAAAACAAGACAAATGCAGAAACAAGAATCAACAGCATTGTCTTTTTTCACCCTATCACTGCCAGACAGTGGAATCTAGAAGGTCATACATACATACATACATACATACATTTTCTGGCCTTTAGAAGGCGATTTCGGCCATTCTGAGCTCAATTTGGGATCATTTTCTTTTTTGGCCTTTTCTGGCCTTTAGAAAGCAATTTTGGCCATTCTGAGCTCAATTTTGGATCATTTTCTTTTTTGGCCTTTTCTGGCCTTTAGAAGGCGATTTTGGCCATTCTGAGCTCAATTTGAGATCATTTTCTTTTTTGGCCTTTTCTGGCCTTTAGAAGGCGATTTCGGCCATTCTGAGCTCAATTTGGGATCATTTTCTTTATTGGCCTTTTCTGGCCTTTAGAAGGCGACTTCGGCCATTCTGAGCTCAATTTGGGATCATTTTCTTTTTCGGCCTTTTCTGGCCTTTAGAAGACGATTTCGGCCATTCTGAGCTCAATTTGGGATCATTTTCTTTTTCGGTCTTTTCTGGCCTTTAGAAGGCGATTTTGGCCATTCTAAGCTCAATTTGGGATCATTTTCTTTTTCGGTCTTTTCTGGCCTTTAGAAGGCGATTTTGGCCATTCTAAGCTCAATTTGGGATCATTTTCTTTTTTGGCCTTTTCCGGCCTTTAGAAGGCGATTTCGGCCATTCTGAGCTCAATTTGGGATCATTTTCTTTTTCGGCCTTTTCTGGCCTTTAGAAGACGATTTCGGCCATTCTGAGCTCAATTTGGGATCATTTTCTTTTTCGGTCTTTTCTGGCCTTTAGAAGGCGATTTTGGCCATTCTAAGCTCAATTTGGGATCATTTTCTTTTTCGGTCTTTTCTGGCCTTTAGAAGGCGATTTTGGCCATTCTAAGCTCAATTTGGGATCATTTTCTTTTTTGGCCTTTTCCGGCCTTTAGAAGGCGATTTCGGCCATTCTGAGCTCAATTTGGGATCATTTTCTTTTTCGGTCTTTTCTGGCCTTTAGAAGGCGATTTCGGCCATTCTGAGCTCAATTTGGGATCATTTTCTTTTTCGGCCTTTTCTGGCCTTTAGAAGGCGATTTAGGCCATTCTGAGCTCAATTTGGGATCATTTTCTTTTTCGGCCTTTTCTGGCCTTTAGAAGGCGATTTTGGCCATTCTGAGCTCAATTTGGGATCATTTTCTTTTTCGGTCTTTTCTGGCCTTTAGAAGGCGATTTTGGCCATTCTGAGCTCGATTTTGGATCATTTTTTTTTTTGGCCTTTTCTGGCCTTTAGAAGGCGATTTCGGCCATTCTAAGCTCAATTTGGGATCATTTTCTTTTTCGATCTTTTCTGGCCTTTAGAAGGCGATTTTGGCCATTCTGAGATCAATTTGGGATCATTTTCTTTTTCGGTCTTTTCTGGCCCTTAGAAGGCGATTTTGGCCATTCTGAGCTCAATTTGGGATCATTTTCTTTTTTCGGCCTTTTCTGGCCTTTAGAAGGCGATTTTGGTCATTCTAAGCTCAATTTGGGATCATTTTCTTTTTTGGCCTTTTCTGGCCTTTAGAAGGCGATTTTGGCCATTCTGAGCTCAATTTGGGATCATTTTCTTTTTCGGCCTTTTCTGGCCTTTAGAAGGCGATCTATTTCGAAATAGGAGAACGAATAAAAAGAACATATCAATATTTGAAAAAATTTAAACAGACGAGAAAATCAAATACTCTATAATACCAATGTCAAAATGGATGAACGAGATGGAACAATCAACAGGAAATCCGATGATAATACCAGCAGATAAAGAAAAACTAACTTCACATCCAACGAAAAATGAAATACTAAATATAATAATGAATTTGGCTAATGGAAAAGCGGCAGGAAAAGATGGACTAAGAAATGAATATTTAAAATACGCTAATGAACAAACAATAGATGAAATGTGGCAAATAATGAAGAGGGTATGGGAAACGAATATAATACCAGAACTTCTGAGAGAAACTTTACAGATACCGATACCGAAAAAGAAAAAGACAAAAAAAAACTTCTGACTTCAGGAGAATAACACTATGTAACCTTGGTTACAAAGTATATGCAACATGGCTAGTAGGAAGACTTAGAGAGTACGCAGGAAACCCTGGATACCACCAAGCAGCATTCGTTAATAATAGGTCTACGGACGATCAGATGTACTATGCTAGAAGATATTTAGAAGCTTATTGGAATAGTGGTCAAACATTAATAGTAGGCTCATTAGACATAAACAAAGCATTCGATAATGTCAAATTAGAATCTATAGAACATATATTACAAGAATTGAATGTACCGCAACATATTATCAATAGAGTTAGACAAGCGATAAATTTTGAGCGTACAAGTATTTTATGGGAAGGCATAGAAAGAAATCAAACAATAAAATCTAGAGGAATAAAACAAGGCTGTCCAATGTCCCCGTATATATTCACTTTGATTATTCAAAAAATATTAAAACAGATTAAGGAAAAGATAGGAACATTAAATATCTTAGAGTTGCATGACAAAGGTCTCCCAATTATCCTAGCCTATGCAGATGATTTGTTACTGATAACTAAAAATGTGGATGAACTTGAAAAAATAATTATATTATTAAAAGCAGAATTAAGTAAAGTAGGATTAGAATTAAATACAGATAAAAGTAAAATATTAATAAGGGAGCCTAATTCAGACAGAAATATTCCTGAAATTATTGAAATAGATAACGATAAATATGAAGTCATACAAACATTAAGATACCTTGGAACATATTTTACGGAGACATTGGATAGACCAAATACAACAAGAATTAGATGTAGACAAGCTCTCAACACCACAAGGGTAGTTTTAGAGTTTATGAAAAAATTTCAACCAAGCTGGTATATAGCAAAATTAATATACAAGACTGTTATATCACCGGCAATAACCTACGGCCTCAAATCAGCGGCATGGGTTAAAAAGAATAGAACATCGGTTGCTAGATACGAATTGCAAATTATTAGGGAATTATTAAAATTAGCTAGGGATAGACCAAAAGGTAGAATAAGGGTTTCAAAATTATTAAATGGTAAAACAGCAGTGAATAGAGTAAGAGTAATGAGGCTGAAATACTGGGCACACATACAAAGAAGAGAACAAGAACACCCATTAAAATCAGCTGAAAGATTGGAATTTACGGGAAAAAAGAGAGGACGACCCGCGAAAACATGGAATGACACGATTAGAGAAGACAAAAACAAACTAATGGAAATATCAGAAACAGAATGGCACGAACTAGCGAAAAATAAAACAGAATTTAAGAAAAAAGTGGAAGAAATTTACAATACTATAGGAAGTGAATAAGAATCCAGCTCAGAAATCGAATAATAAACATGATATGAGATTTATACCAAGACGACCGAATAAAAAAAAAATTAAAATAAAACAGATTAAATATACAGACAAAAATTAATGTGTATATAGATATAAAAAGAAATTGGAATAAATATAATTTTATGCAAGTGTGTATGTATACAATCTTAATACCTTAATCGAAGGACGTAAAACGCCCGTCGTTATTTATTCATCTAATTATTTATTTATTTACTCAAAGATATTTTTACACTTTTCACTTCCATTTCAAAAAAGAAAACATATATATATACACAGGGTAATTTACCAATTCTCGTCAGTCATGTCATGTTTTAAACTGTCATCCTTCTCCAGTAAGCTGCCTAATTTCATCTATCAATTTTCTGGCATACTTTCCTACTTTTATCTTATTGGAAAAATTAAGAAAAGACACAAATAGTTCAACGGAGCTTCTAAATTTAAGTGTGAAAAAGCCACTCTTACAGTTCCTTTTGGTCAACACATTTCCGAAGCGAGGATCTGCCATTGTAAGGTTGGGGATCTTACACGAGGATATATCAATGGGGTCAGTTGGTAGGTTAACCGTAGGCCGTTTGAGTATGAGGAACTCAAGCGCAGCAGTGTACGTTTGGGATCGAGACCGTATGATAGCAGTCAGTTGGAGCTTGATCTGCTTCGTGGCTTCGTGTTTTCTGGGATGTGTTTCGTTATAATCGTATCGTATCTTTAGGGTGATTCATTTAATTAATTTTAGTTATACTGTAGTGTAAGTAAATATGATAAATTTAAGAATTTAGGTTGAGGTTTAGATCAGGGTTTAGTTTAACTAATTCTAGATTTAATATTAAGCTTTAAGTGAATAATAGTTTAGATGCATTTTGAATAATTATGATACAGATTTTAGTTAGACTTTTGGTTGATTTATGATTCAACATGAATTTCAAAACCCTCTTTTGTATATTTTGGTCACTATATGGACTCTATTGGTCACTATTTTAATGCAAAAGTCACTAAAGTCACTATTATTTTGATACTAGCCCTGATATTTCACGAGAAAATCGTAACCAAATATCGCCAGCGGCGAAGATGTGTTGTGTGAAAGTTTTCTTCGGCCGGGAAAAATATCTAGATGTGTGAAAGTGGCAGTTTAAATTTTGTCAAAAAACAATAAAAATGTTTGAGTTTTTTAATGGAGTGATTCATTCATGCGAACAGAAAAACTTCAACGCCAAAGGTAAGTTAATACACATTGAGTTTCTGAGTGGAATAAAAGCAGTAAAGCTTGGCAAACTGAATCCTGCCCACAATACATATCACATGATGAAGCCGTCAGTTACCCTATATATATATATATATATATATATATATATATATATATATATATATATATATATATATATATATATATATATATATATATATATATATATATATATATATATATATATATATATATATATATATATATATATATATATATATATATATATATATATATATATATATATATATATATATATATATATATATATATATATATTAAAAACGGGTCAATTCTTTTGATATTGATATGTCAAATGAATTGAAAGTCTGAGAATAATAATAAAATCTAATAGATTCTAATATTATTTTGAGGCGGGGCTTACCGAATGGAAATTGACTCCGGAATGCGCTGCAAGTACTCAGTCATTCTGCAAAGGGTTTTTGGAAGGTCGGTAGAGCTAACACCTTCTAGGTTCCGAAAACAAGACAAATGCAGAAACAAGAATCAACAGCATTGTCTTTTTTCACCCTATCACTGCCAGACAGTGGAATCTAGAAGGTCATACATACATACATACATACATTTTCTGGCCTTTAGAAGGCGATTTTGGCCATTCTGAGCTCAATTTGAGATCATTTTCTTTTTTGGCCTTTTCTGGCCTTTAGAAGGCGATTTCGGCCATTCTGAGCTCAATTTGGGATCATTTTCTTTTTCGGCCTTTTCTGGCCTTTAGAAGGCGATTTAGGCCATTCTGAGCTCAATTTGGGATCATTTTCTTTTTCGGCCTTTTCTGGCCTTTAGAAGGCGATTTTGGCCATTCTGAGCTCAATTTGGGATCATTTTCTTTTTCGGTCTTTTCTGGCCTTTAGAAGGCGATTTTGGCCATTCTGAGCTCGATTTTGGATCATTTTTTTTTTGGCCTTTTCTGGCCTTTAGAAGGCGATTTCGGCCATTCTAAGCTCAATTTGGGATCATTTTCTTTTTCGATCTTTTCTGGCCTTTAGAAGGCGATTTTGGCCATTCTGAGATCAATTTGGGATCATTTTCTTTTTCGGTCTTTTCTGGCCCTTAGAAGGCGATTTTGGCCATTCTGAGCTCAATTTGGGATCATTTTCTTTTTTCGGCCTTTTCTGGCCTTTAGAAGGCGATTTTGGTCATTCTAAGCTCAATTTGGGATCATTTTCTTTTTTGGCCTTTTCTGGCCTTTAGAAGGCGATTTTGGCCATTCTGAGCTCAATTTGGGATCATTTTCTTTTTCGGCCTTTTCTGGCCTTTAGAAGGCGATCTATTTCGAAATAGGAGAACGAATAAAAAGAACATATCAATATTTGAAAAAATTTAAACAGACGAGAAAATCAAATACTCTATAATACCAATGTCAAAATGGATGAACGAGATGGAACAATCAACAGGAAATCCGATGATAATACCAGCAGATAAAGAAAAACTAACTTCACATCCAACGAAAAATGAAATACTAAATATAATAATGAATTTGGCTAATGGAAAAGCGGCAGGAAAAGATGGACTAAGAAATGAATATTTAAAATACGCTAATGAACAAACAATAGATGAAATGTGGCAAATAATGAAGAGGGTATGGGAAACGAATATAATACCAGAACTTCTGAGAGAAACTTTACAGATACCGATACCGAAAAAGAAAAAGACAAAAAAAAACTTCTGACTTCAGGAGAATAACACTATGTAACCTTGGTTACAAAGTATATGCAACATGGCTAGTAGGAAGACTTAGAGAGTACGCAGGAAACCCTGGATACCACCAAGCAGCATTCGTTAATAATAGGTCTACGGACGATCAGATGTACTATGCTAGAAGATATTTAGAAGCTTATTGGAATAGTGGTCAAACATTAATAGTAGGCTCATTAGACATAAACAAAGCATTCGATAATGTCAAATTAGAATCTATAGAACATATATTACAAGAATTGAATGTACCGCAACATATTATCAATAGAGTTAGACAAGCGATAAATTTTGAGCGTACAAGTATTTTATGGGAAGGCATAGAAAGAAATCAAACAATAAAATCTAGAGGAATAAAACAAGGCTGTCCAATGTCCCCGTATATATTCACTTTGATTATTCAAAAAATATTAAAACAGATTAAGGAAAAGATAGGAACATTAAATATCTTAGAGTTGCATGACAAAGGTCTCCCAATTATCCTAGCCTATGCAGATGATTTGTTACTGATAACTAAAAATGTGGATGAACTTGAAAAAATAATTATATTATTAAAAGCAGAATTAAGTAAAGTAGGATTAGAATTAAATACAGATAAAAGTAAAATATTAATAAGGGAGCCTAATTCAGACAGAAATATTCCTGAAATTATTGAAATAGATAACGATAAATATGAAGTCATACAAACATTAAGATACCTTGGAACATATTTTACGGAGACATTGGATAGACCAAATACAACAAGAATTAGATGTAGACAAGCTCTCAACACCACAAGGGTAGTTTTAGAGTTTATGAAAAAATTTCAACCAAGCTGGTACATAGCAAAATTAATATACAAGACTGTTATATCACCGGCAATAACCTACGGCCTCAAATCAGCGGCATGGGTTAAAAAGAATAGAACATCGGTTGCTAGATACGAATTGCAAATTATTAGGGAATTTTTAAAATTAGCTAGGGATAGACCAAAAGGTAGAATAAGGGTTTCAAAATTATTAAATGGTAAAACAGCAGTGAATAGAGTAAGAGTAATGAGGCTGAAATACTGGGCACACATACAAAGAAGAGAACAAGAACACCCATTAAAATCAGCTGAAAGATTGGAATTTACGGGAAAAAAGAGAGGACGACCCGCGAAAACATGGAATGACACGATTAGAGAAGACAAAAACAAACTAATGGAAATATCAGAAACAGAATGGCACGAACTAGCGAAAAATAAAACAGAATTTAAGAAAAAAGTGGAAGAAATTTACAATACTATAGGAAGTGAATAAGAATCCAGCTCAGAAATCGAATAATAAACATGACATGAGATTTATATACCAAGACGGCCGAATAAAAAAAAATAAAATAAAACAGATTAAACACACAGACAAAAATTAATGTGTATATAAATATAAAAAGAAATTGGAATAAATATTATTTTATGCAAGTGTGTATGTATACAATCTAAATACCTTAATCGAATGACGTAAAACGCCCGTCGTTATTTATTAATCTAATTGATTTTC
>NW_026599200.1:0-25000 GCF_029784165.1 Wyeomyia smithii
TCCCAAATTGAGCTCAGAATCGCCAAAACGCCTTTTAAAGGCCAGAAAACGCCAAAAAAGAAAATGATCCCAAATTGAGCTCAGAATCGCCGAAAACCCCTTCTAAAGGCCAGAAAAGGCCAAATAGAAAATGATCCCAAATTGAGCTCAGAATCGCCAAAAACCTCTTCTAATGGCCAGAAAAGGCCAAAATAGAAAATGATCTTAAATTGAGCTCAGAATGGCCGAAAACATCTTCTAAAGGCCAGAAAAGGCCAAAATAGAAAATGATCTTAAATTGAGCTCAGAATGGCCGAAAACCTCTTCTAAAGGCCAGAAAAGGCCAAAATAGAAAATGATCCCAAATTGAGCTCAGAATCACCAAAAACCCCTTCTAAAGGCCAGAAAAGGCCAAAATAGAAAATGATCCCAAGTTGAGCTCGGAATGGCCGAAAACGCCTTTTAAAGGCCAGAAAACGCCAAAAAAGAAAATGATCCCTAATTAAACTAGGAATCGCCAAAGACCCCTTCTAAAGGCCAGAAAAGGCCAAAATAGAATTGAGCTCAGAATGGCCAAAAACCCCTTCTAAAGGCCAGAAAAGGCCAAAATAGAAAATGATCCCAAATTGAGCTCAGAATGGCCAAAAACCTCTTCTAAAGGCCAGAAAATGCCAAAATAGAAAATGATCCCAAATTGAGCTCAGAATCGCCAAAAACCCCTTCTAAAGCCCAGAAAAGGCAAAAATAGAAAATGATCCCAAATTGAGCTCAGAATGGCCAAAAACCTCTTCTAAAGGCCAGAAAAGGCCAAAATAGAAAATGATCCCAAATTGAGCTCAGAATGGCCAAAAACCTCTTCTAAAGGCCAGAAAATGCCAAAATAGAAAATGATCCCAAATTGAGCTCAGAATCGCCAAAAACCTCTTCTAAAGGCCAAAATAGAAAATGATCCCAAATTAAGCTCAGAATGGCCGAAAACCCCTTCTAAAGGCCAGAAAAGGCCAAAATAAAAAATGATCCCAAGTTGAGCTCAGAATGGCCGAAAACCCCTTCTAAGGGCCAGAAAAGGCCAAAATAGAAAATGATCCCAAATTGAGCACAGAATCACCAAAAACCCCTTTTAAAGGCCAGAAAAGGCCAAAATAGGAAATGATCCCAAATTGAGCTCAGAATGGCCAAAAACCTCTTCTAAAGGCCAGAAAAGGCAAAAATAGAAAATGATCCCAAATTGAGCTCAGAATGGCCAAAAACCCCTTCTAATGGCCAGAAAAGGCCAAAATAGAAAATGATCCCAAATTGAGCTCAGAATGGCCGAAAACTTCTTCCAAAGGCCAGAAAAGGCCAAAATAGAAAATGATCCCAAATAGAGCTCAGAATGGCCAAAAACCCCTTCCAGGGGCCAGAAAAGGCCAAAATAGAAAATGATCCCAAATTGAGCACAGAATCACCAAAAACCCCTTTTAAAGGCCAGAAAAAGCCATAATAGAAAATGATCCCAAATTGAGCTCAGAATGGCCAAAAACCTCTTCTAAAGGCCAGAAAAGGCCAAAATAGAAAATGATCCCAAATTGAGCACAGAATGGCCGAAAACCCCTTCTAAAGGCCAGAAAAGGCCAAAATAAGAAAATGATCTTAAATTTAGCACAGAATGGCCGAAAACCCCTTCTAAAGGCCAGAAAAGGTCAAAATAGAAAATGAACTTAAATTGAGCTCAGAATGGCCGAAAACCTCTTCTAAAGGCCAGAAAAGGCCAAAATAGAAAATGATCCCAAATTGAGCTCAGAATGGCCGAAAACCTCTTCTAAAGGCCAGAAAAGGCCAAAATAGAAAATGATCTTAAATTGAGCTCAGAATGGCCGAAAACCTCTTCTAAAGGCCAGAAAAGGCCAAAATAGAAAATGATCCCAAATTGAGCTCAGAATGGCCAAAAACCTCTTCTAAGGGCCAGAAAAGGCCAAAATAGAAAATGATCCCAAATTGAGCTCAGAATGGCCAAAAACCTCTTCTAAAGGCCAGAAAAGGCCAAAATAGAAAATGATCCCAAATTGAGCTCAAAATGGTCAAAAACCCCTTCTAAAGGCCAGAAAAGGCCAAAATAAAAAATGATCCCAAATTGAGCTCAGAATGGCCAAAAACCTCTTCTAAAGGCCAGAAAAGGCCAGAATAGAAAATGATCCCAAATTGAGCTCAGAATGGCCAAAAACCTCTCCTAAAGGCCAAAATAGAAAATGATCCTAAATTGAGCTCAGAATGGCCAAAAACCTCTTCTAAAGGCCAGGAAAGGCCAAAATAGAAAATTATCTTAAAATGAGCTCAGAATGGCCGAAAACCTCTTCTAAAGGCAAGAAAAGGCCAAAATAGAAAATGATTCCAAATTGAGCTCAAAATGGCCAAAAAACTCTTCTAAAGGCCAGAAAAGGCCAAAATAGAAAATGATCCCAAATTTAGCACAAAATGGCCAAAAACCCCTTTTAAAGGCAAGAAAAGGCCAAAATAGAAAATGATCCCAAATTGAGCTCAGAATGGCCAAAAACCTCTTCTAAAGGCCAGAAAATGCCAAAATAGAAAATGATCCCAAATTGAGCTCAGAATCGCCAAAAACCCCTTCTAAAGCCCAGAAAAGGCAAAAATAGAAAATGATCCCAAATTGAGCTCAGAATGGCCAAAAACCTCTTCTAAAGGCCAGAAAAGGCCAAAATAGAAAATGATCCCAAATTGAGCTCAGAATGGCCAAAAACCTCTTCTAAAGGCCAGAAAATGCCAAAATAGAAAATGATCCCAAATTGAGCTCAGAATCGCCAAAAACCTCTTCTAAAGGCCAAAATAGAAAATGATCCCAAATTAAGCTCAGAATGGCCGAAAACCCCTTCTAAAGGCCAGAAAAGGCCAAAATAAAAAATGATCCCAAGTTGAGCTCAGAATGGCCGAAAACCCCTTCTAAGGGCCAGAAAAGGCCAAAATAGAAAATGATCCCAAATTGAGCACAGAATCACCAAAAACCCCTTTTAAAGGCCAGAAAAGGCCAAAATAGGAAATGATCCCAAATTGAGCTCAGAATGGCCAAAAACCTCTTCTAAAGGCCAGAAAAGGCAAAAATAGAAAATGATCCCAAATTGAGCTCAGAATGGCCAAAAACCCCTTCTAATGGCCAGAAAAGGCCAAAATAGAAAATGATCTTAAATTGAGCTCAGAATGGCCGAAAACTTCTTCCAAAGGCCAGAAAAGGCCAAAATAGAAAATGATCCCAAATAGAGCTCAGAATGGCCAAAAACCCCTTCTAGGGGCCAGAAAAGGCCAAAATAGAAAATGATCCCAAATTGAGCACAGAATCACCAAAAACCCCTTTTAAAGGCCAGAAAAAGCCATAATAGAAAATGATCCCAAATTGAGCTCAGAATGGCCAAAAACCTCTTCTAAAGGCCAGAAAAGGCCAAAATAGAAAATGATCCCAAATTGAGCACAGAATGGCCGAAAACCCCTTCTAAAGGCCAGAAAAGGCCAAAATAAGAAAATGATCTTAAATTTAGCACAGAATGGCCGAAAACCCCTTCTAAAGGCCAGAAAAGGTCAAAATAGAAAATGAACTTAAATTGAGCTCAGAATGGCCGAAAACCTCTTCTAAAGGCCAGAAAAGGCCAAAATAGAAAATGATCCCAAATTGAGCTCAGAATGGCCGAAAACCTCTTCTAAAGGCCAGAAAAGGCCAAAATAGAAAATTATCCCAAATTGAGCTCAGAATGGCCGAAAACCTCTTCTAAAGGCCAGAAAAGGCCAAAATAGAAAATGATCTTAAATTGAGCTCAGAATGGCCGAAAACCTCTTCTTAAGGCAAGAAAAGGCCAAAATAGAAAATGATCCCAAATTGAGCACAGAATGGCCAAAAACCTCTCCTAAAGGCCAAAATAGAAAATGATCCCAAATTGAGCTCAGAATGGCCAAAAACCTCTTCTAAAGGCCAGGAAAGGCCAAAATAGAAAATTATCTTAAAATGAGCTCAGAATGGCCGAAAACCTCTTCTAAAGGCAAGAAAAGGCCAAAATAGAAAATGATTCCAAATTGAGCTCAAAATGGTCAATAAACTCTTCTAAAGGCCAGAAAAGGCCAAAATAGAAAATGATCCCAAATTTAGCACAAAATGGCCAAAAACCCCTTCTAAAGGCCAGAAAAGGCCAAAATAGAAAATGATCCCAAATTGAGCTCAGAATGGCCAAAAACCTCTTCTAAAGGCCAGAAAATGCCAAAATAGAAAATGATCCCAAATTGAGCTCAGAATCGCCAAAAACCCCTTCTAAAGCCCAGAAAAGGCAAAAATAGAAAATGATCCCAAATTGAGCTCAGAATGGCCAAAAACCTCTTCTAAAGGCCAGAAAAGGCCAAAATAGAAAATGATCCCAAATTGAGCTCAGAATGGCCAAAAACCTCTTCTAAAGGCCAGAAAATGCCAAAATAGAAAATGATCCCAAATTGAGCTCAGAATCGCCAAAAACCTCTTCTAAAGGCCAAAATAGAAAATGATCCCAAATTAAGCTCAGAATGGCCGAAAACCCCTTCTAAAGGCCAGAAAAGGCCAAAATAAAAAATGATCCCAAGTTGAGCTCAGAATGGCCGAAAACCCCTTCTAAGGGCCAGAAAAGGCAAAAATAGAAAATGATCCCAAATTGAGCTCAGAATCGCCAAAAACCCCTTCTAAAGCCCAGAAAAGGCAAAAATAGAAAATGATCCCAAATTGAGCTCAGAATGGCCAAAAACCTCTTCTAGAGGCCAGAAAAGGCCAAAATAGAAAATGATCCCAAATTGAGCTCAGAATGGCCAAAAACCTCTTCTAAAGGCCAGAAAAGGCCAAAATAGAAAATGATCCCAAATTGAGCTCAGAATGGCCAAAAACCCCTTCTGAAGGCCAGAAGAGGCCAAAATAGAAAATGATCCCAAATTGAGCTCAGAATCACCAAAAACCCCTTCTAAAGGCCAGAAATGTATGTATGTATGTATGTATGACCTTCTAGATTCCACTGTCTGGCAGTGATAGGGTGAAAAAAGACAATGCTGTTGATTCTTGTTTCTGCGTCTGTCTTGTTTTCGGAACCTAGAAGGTGTTAGCTCTACCGACCTTCCAAAGACCCTTTGCAGAATGACTGAGTACTTGCAGCGCATTCCGGAGTCAATTTCCATTCGGTAAGCCCCGCCTCAAAATAATATTAGAATCTAATAGATTCTATTATTATTCTCAGACTTTCAATCCATTTGACATATCAATATCAAAAAAATTGACCCGTATTTAATATATATAGGGTAACTGACGGCTTCGTCAGGTGATATGCGTTGTGGGCAGGATTCAGTTTGCCAAGCTCTACTGCTTATATTCCACTCAAAACTCAATTTGTGTTAACTTACCTTGAACGTTGAAGTTTTTTTGTTCGCATGAATGAATCACTCCATTAAAAACTCAAACAATTTTATTGTTTTTTTTTTTACAAAATTTAAACTGCCACTTTCACACATGTAGAGAAAACGCCAAATAAGAAAATGATGCCAAATTGAGCTCAGAATCGCCGAAAACGCCTTCTAAAGGCCAGAAAATGCCAAATAAAAAATGATCCCAAATTGAGCTCAGAATCGCCAAAACGCCTTTTAAAGGCCAGAAAACGCCAAAAAAGAAAATGATCCCAAATTAAGCTCAGAATCGCCAAAACGCCTTTTAAAGGCCAGAAAACGCCAAAAAAGAAAATGATCCCAAATTGAGCTCAGAATCGCCGAAAACGCCAAATAAGAAAATGATCCCAAATTAAGCTCAGAATCGCCGAAAACGCCTTTTAAAGGCCAGAAAACGCCAAAAAAAAAATGATCCCAAATTGAGCTCGGAATCGCCGAAAACGCCTTTTAAAGGCCAGAAAACGCCAAAATAGAAAATGATCCCAAATTGAGCTCAGAATCGCCAAAACGCCTTTTAAAGGCCAGAAAACGCCAAAAAAGAAAATGATCCCAAATTGTGCTCAGAATCGCCAAAACGCCTTTTAAAGGCCAGAAAACGCCAAAAAAGAAAATAATCCCTAATTGAGCTCAGAATCGCCGAAAACGCCTTCTAAAGGCCAGAAAATGCCAAAAAAGAAAATGATCCCAAATTGAGCTCAGAATCGCCGAAAACGCCTTTTAAAGGCCAGAAAACGCCAAAAAAGAAAATGATCCCAAATTGAGCTCAGAATCGCCTAAAACGCCTTTTAAAGGCCAGAAAACGCCAAAAAAGAAAATGATCCTAAATTGAGCTCAGAATCGCTAAAAACGCCTTCTAAAGGCCAGAAAACGCCAAAAAAGAAAATGATCCCAAATTGAGCTCAGAATCGCCGAAAACGCCTTCTAAAGGCCAGAAAACGCCAAATAAGAAAATGATCCCAAATTGAGCTCAGAATCGCCAAAACGCCTTTTAAAGGCCATAAACGCCAAAAAAGGAAATGATCCCAAATTGTGCTCAGAATCGCCGAAAACGCCAAAAAAGAAAATGATCCCAAATTGAGCTCAGAATCGCCGAAAACGCCTTTCAAAGGCCAGAAAACGCCAAAAAAGAAAATGATTCCTAATTGAGCTCAGAATCGCCGAAAACGCCTTTCGAAGGCCAGAAAACGCCAAAAAAGAAAATGATCCCTAATTGAGCTAAGAATTGCCGAAAACGCCTTCTAAAGGCCAGAAAATGCCAAAAAAGAAAATGATCCCAAATTGAGCTCAGAATCGCCAAAACGCCATCTAAAGGCCAGAAAACGCCAAAAAAGAAAATGATCCCAAATTGAGCTCAGAATCGCCGAAAACGCCTTCTAAAGGCCAGAAAATGCCAGAATAGAAAATGATCCCAAATTGAGCTCAGAATCGCCGAAAACGCCTTCTAAAGGCCAGAAAACGCCAAATAAGAAAATGATCCCAAATTGAGCTCAGAATCGCCGAAAACGCCTTTTAAAGGCCAGAAAACGTCAAAAAAGAAAATGATCCCAAATTGAGCTCAGAATCGCCAAAACGCCTTTTAAAGGCCAGAAAACGCCAAAATAGAAAATGATCCCAAATTGAGCTCAGAATCGCCGAAAACCCCTTCTAAAGGCCAGAAAAGGCCAAATAGAAAATGATCCCTAATTGAGCTAAGAATTGCCGAAAACGCCTTCTAAAGGCCAGAAAATGCCAAAAAAGAAAATGATCCCAAATTGAGCTCAGAATCGCCAAAACGCCATCTAAAGGCCAGAAAACGCCAAAAAAGAAAATGATCCCAAATTGAGCTCAGAATCGCCGAAAACGCCTTCTAAAGGCCAGAAAATGCCAGAATAGAAAATGATCCCAAATTGAGCTCAGAATCGCCGAAAACGCCTTCTAAAGGCCAGAAAACGCCAAATAAGAAAATGATCCCAAATTGAGCTCAGAATCGCCGAAAACGCCTTTTAAAGGCCAGAAAACGCCAAAAAAGAAAATGATCCCAAATTGAGCTCAGAATCGCCAAAACGCCTTTTAAAGGCCAGAAAACGCCAAAATAGAAAATGATCCCAAATTGAGCTCAGAATCGCCGAAAACCCCTTCTAAAGGCCAGAAAAGGCCAAATAGAAAATGATCCCAAATTGAGCTCAGAATCGCCAAAAACCTCTTCTAATGGCCAGAAAAGGCCAAAATAGAAAATGATCTTAAATTGAGCTCAGAATGGCCGAAAACATCTTCTAAAGGCCAGAAAAGGCCAAAATAGAAAATGATCTTAAATTGAGCTCAGAATGGCCGAAAACCTCTTCTAAAGGCCAGAAAAGGCCAAAATAGAAAATGATCCCAAATTGAGCTCAGAATCACCAAAAACCCCTTCTAAAGGCCAGAAAAGGCCAAAATAGAAAATGATCCCAAGTTGAGTTCGGAATGGCCGAAAACGCCTTTTAAAGGCCAGAAAACGCCAAAAAAGAAAATGATCCCTAATTAAACTAGGAATCGCCAAAGACCCCTTCTAAAGGCCAGAAAAGGCCAAAATAGAATTGAGCTCAGAATGGCCAAAAACCCCTTCTAAAGGCCAGAAAAGGCCAAAATAGAAAATGATCCCAAATTGAGCTCAGAATGGCCAAAAACCTCTTCTAAAGGCCAGAAAATGCCAAAATAGAAAATGATCCCAAATTGAGCTCAGAATCGCCAAAAACCCCTTCTAAAGCCCAGAAAAGGCAAAAATAGAAAATGATCCCAAATTGAGCTCAGAATGGCCAAAAACCTCTTCTAAAGGCCAGAAAAGGCCAAAATAGAAAATGATCCCAAATTGAGCTCAGAATGGCCAAAAACCTCTTCTAAAGGCCAGAAAATGCCAAAATAGAAAATGATCCCAAATTGAGCTCAGAATCGCCAAAAACCTCTTCTAAAGGCCAGAAAAGGCCAAAATAAAAAATGATCCCAAGTTGAGCTCAGAATGGCCGAAAACCCCTTCTAAGGGCCAGAAAAGGCCAAAATAGAAAATGATCCCAAATTGAGCACAGAATCACCAAAAACCCCTTTTAAAGGCCAGAAAAGGCCAAAATAGGAAATGATCCCAAATTGAGCTCAGAATGGCCAAAAACCTCTTCTAAAGGCCAGAAAAGGCAAAAATAGAAAATGATCCCAAATTGAGCTCAGAATGGCCAAAAACCCCTTCTAATGGCCAGAAAAGGCCAAAATAGAAAATGATCCCAAATTGAGCTCAGAATGGCCGAAAACTTCTTCCAAAGGCCAGAAAAGGCCAAAATAGAAAATGATCCCAAATAGAGCTCAGAATGGCCAAAAACCCCTTCTAGGGGCCAGTAAAGGCCAAAATAGAAAATGATCCCAAATTGAGCACAGAATCACCAAAAACCCCTTTTAAAGGCCAGAAAAAGCCATAATAGAAAATGATCCCAAATTGAGCTCAGAATGGCCAAAAACCTCTTCTAAAGGCCAGAAAAGGCCAAAATAGAAAATGATCCCAAATTGAGCACAGAATGGCCGAAAACCCCTTCTAAAGGCCAGAAAAGGCCAAAATAAGAAAATGATCTTAAATTTAGCACAGAATGGCCGAAAACCCCTTCTAAAGGCCAGAAAAGGTCAAAATAGAAAATGAACTTAAATTGAGCTCAGAATGGCCGAAAACCTCTTCTAAAGGCCAGAAAAGGCCAAAATAGAAAATGATCCCAAATTGAGCTCAGAATGGCCGAAAACCTCTTCTAAAGGCCAGAAAAGGCCAAAATATAAAATGATCTTAAATTGAGCTCAGAATGGCCGAAAACCTCTTCTAAAGGCCAGAAAAGGCCAAAATAGAAAATGATCCCAAATTGAGCTCAGAATGGCCAAAAACCTCTTCTAAGGGCCAGAAAAGGCCAAAATAGAAAATGATCCCAAATTGAGCTCAGAATGGCCAAAAACCTCTTCTAAAGGCCAGAAAAGGCCAAAATAGAAAATGATTCCAAATTGAGCTCAGAATGGTCAAAAACCCCTTCTAAAGGCCAGAAAAGGCCAAAATAAAAAATGATCCCAAATTGAGCTCAGAATGGCCAAAAACCTCTTCTAAAGGCCAGAAAAGGCCAGAATAGAAAATGATCCCAAATTGAGCTCAGAATGGCCAAAAACCTCTCCTAAAGGCCAAAATAGAAAATGATCCCAAATTGAGCTCAGAATGGCCAAAAACCTCTTCTAAAGGCCAGGAAAGGCCAAAATAGAAAATTATCTTAAAATGAGCTCAGAATGGCCGAAAACCTCTTCTAAAGGCAAGAAAAGGCCAAAATAGAAAATGATTCCAAATTGAGCTCAAAATGGCCAAAAAACTCTTCTAAAGGCCAGAAAAGGCCAAAATAGAAAATGATCCCAAATTTAGCACAAAATGGCCAAAAACCCCTTTTAAAGGCAAGAAAAGGCCAAAATAGAAAATGATCCCAAATTGAGCTCAGAATGGCCAAAAACCTCTTCTAAAGGCCAGAAAATGCCAAAATAGAAAATGATCCCAAATTGAGCTCAGAATCGCCAAAAACCCCTTCTAAAGCCCAGAAAAGGCAAAAATAGAAAATGATCCCAAATTGAGCTCAGAATGGCCAAAAACCTCTTCTAAAGGCCAGAAAAGGCCAAAATAGAAAATGATCCCAAATTGAGCTCAGAATGGCCAAAAACCTCTTCTAAAGGCCAAAAAAGGCCAAAATAGAAAATGATCCCAAATTGAGCTCAGAATCGCCAAAAACCTCTTCTAAAGGCCAAAATAGAAAATGATCCCAAATTAAGCTCAGAATGGCCGAAAACCCCTTCTAAAGGCCAGAAAAGGCCAAAATAAAATATGATCCCAAGTTGAGCTCAGAATGGCCGAAAACCCCTTCTAAGGGCCAGAAAAGGCCAAAATAGAAAATGATCCCAAATTGAGCACAGAATCACCAAAAACCCCTTTTAAAGGCCAGAAAAGGCCAAAATAGGAAATGATCCCAAATTGAGCTCAGAATGGCCAAAAACCTCTTCTAAAGGCCAGAAAAGGCAAAAATAGAAAATGATCCCAAATTGAGCTCAGAATGGCCAAAACCCCTTCTAATGGCCAGAAAAGGCCAAAATAGAAAATGATCCCAAATTGAGCTCAGAATGGCCGAAAACTTCTTCCAAAGGCCAGAAAAGGCCAAAATAGAAAATGATCCCAAATAGAGCTCAGAATGGCCAAAAACCCCTTCTAGGGGCCAGAAAAGGCCAAAATAGAAAATGATCCCAAATTGAGCACAGAATCACCAAAAACCCCTTTTAAAGGCCAGAAAAAGCCATAATAGAAAATGATCCCAAATTGAGCTCAGAATGGCCAAAAACCTCTTCTAAAGGCCAGAAAAGGCCAAAATAGAAAATGATCCCAAATTGAGCACAGAATGGCCGAAAACCCCTTCTTAAGGCCAGAAAAGGCCAAAATAAGAAAATGATCTTAAATTTAGCACAGAATGGCCGAAAACCCCTTCTAAAGGCCAGAAAAGGTCAAAATAGAAAATGAACTTAAATTGAGCTCAGAATGGCCGAAAACCTCTTCTAAAGGCCAGAAAAGGCCAAAATAGAAAATGATCCCAAATTGAGCTCAGAATGGCCGAAAACCTCTTCTAAAGGCCAGAAAAGGCCAAAATAGAAAATGATCTTAAATTGAGCTCAGAATGGCCGAAAACCTCTTCTAAAGGCCAGAAAAGGCCAAAATAGAAAATGATCCCAAATTGAGCTCAGAATGGCCAAAAACCTCTTCTAAAGGCCAGAAAAGGCCAAAATAGAAAATGATCCCAAATTGAGCTCAGAATGGTCAAAAACCCCTTCTAAAGGCCAGAAAAGGCCAAAATAAAAAATGATCCCAAATTGAGCTCAGAATGGCCAAAAACCTCTTCTAAAGGCCAGAAAAGGCCAGAATAGAAAATGATCCCAAATTGAGCTCAGAATGGCCAAAAACCTCTCCTAAAGGCCAAAATAGAAAATGATCCTAAATTGAGCTCAGAATGGCCAAAAACCTCTTCTAAAGGCCAGGAAAGGCCAAAATAGAAAATTATCTTAAAATGAGCTCAGAATGGCCGAAAACCTCTTCTAAAGGCAAGAAAAGGCCAAAATAGAAAATGATTCCAAATTGAGCTCAAAATGGCCAAAAAACTCTTCTAAAGGCCAGAAAAGGCCAAAATAGAAAATGATCCCAAATTTAGCACAAAATGGCCAAAAACCCCTCTTAAAGGCAAGAAAAGGCCAAAATAGAAAATGATCCCAAATTGAGCTCAGAATGGCCAAAAACCTCTTCTAAAGGCCAGAAAATGCCAAAATAGAAAATGATCCCAAATTGAGCTCAGAATCGCCAAAAACCCCTTCTAAAGCCCAGAAAAGGCAAAAATAGAAAATGATCCCAAATTGAGCTCAGAATGGCCAAAAACCTCTTCTAAAGGCCAGAAAAGGCCAAAATAGAAAATGATCCCAAATTGAGCTCAGAATGGCCAAAAACCTCTTCTAAAGGCCAGAAAATGCCAAAATAGAAAATGATCCCAAATTGAGCTCAGAATCGCCAAAAACCTCTTCTAAAGGCCAAAATAGAAAATGATCCCAAATTAAGCTCAGAATGGCCGAAAACCCCTTCTAAAGGCCAGAAAAGGCCAAAATAAAAAATGATCCCAAGTTGAGCTCAGAATGGCCGAAAACCCCTTCTAAGGGCCAGAAAAGGCCAAAATAGAAAATGATCCCAAATTGAGCACAGAATCACCAAAAACCCCTTTTAAAGGCCAGAAAAGGCCAAAATAGGAAATGATCCCAAATTGAAATCAGAATGGCCAAAAACCTCTTCTAAAGGCCAGAAAAGGCAAAAATAGAAAATGATCCCAAATTGAGCTCAGAATGGCCAAAAACCCCTTCTAATGGCCAGAAAAGGCCAAAATAGAAAATGATCCCAAATTGAGCTCAGAATGGCCGAAAACTTCTTCCAAAGGCCAGAAAAGGCCAAAATAGAAAATGATCCCAAATAGAGCTCAGAATGGCCAAAAACCCCTTCTAGGGGCCAGAAAAGGCCAAAATAGAAAATGATCCCAAATTGAGCACAGAATCACCAAAAACCCCTTTTAAAGGCCAGAAAAAGCCATAATAGAAAATGATCCCAAATTGAGCTCAGAATGGCCAAAAACCTCTTCTAAAGGCCAAAAAAGGCCAAAATAGAAAATGATCCCAAATTGAGCACAGAATGGCCGAAAACCCCTTCTAAAGGCCAGAAAAGGCCAAAATAAGAAAATGATCTTAAATTTAGCACAGAATGGCCGAAAACCCCTTCTAAAGGCCAGAAAAGGTCAAAATAGAAAATGAACTTAAATTGAGCTCAGAATGGCCGAAAACCTCTTCTAAAGGCCAGAAAAGGCCAAAATAGAAAATGATCCCAAATTGAGCTCAGAATGGCCGAAAACCTCTTCTAAAGGCCAGAAAAGGCCAAAATAGAAAATGATCCCAAATTGAGCTCAGAATGGCCGAAAACCTCTTCTAAAGGCCAGAAAAGGCCAAAATAGAAAATGATCTTAAATTGAGCTCAGAATGGCCGAAAACCTCTTCTTAAGGCAAGAAAAGGCCAAAATAGAAAATGATCCCAAATTGAGCACAGAATGGCCAAAAACCTCTCCTAAAGGCCAAAATAGAAAATGATCCCAAATTGAGCTCAGAATGGCCAAAAACCTCTTCTAAAGGCCAGGAAAGGCCAAAATAGAAAATTATCTTAAAATGAGCTCAGAATGGCCGAAAACCTCTTCTAAAGGCAAGAAAAGGCCAAAATAGAAAATGATTCCAAATTGAGCTCAAAATGGCCAATAAACTCTTCTAAAGGCCAGAAAAGGCCAAAATAGAAAATGATCCCAAATTTAGCACAAAATGGCCAAAAACCCCTTCTAAAGGCCAGAAAAGGCCAAAATAGAAAATGATCCCAAATTGAGCTCAGAATGGCCAAAAACCTCTTCTAAAGGCCAGAAAATGTCAAAATAGAAAATGATCCCAAATTGAGCTCAGAATCGCCAAAAACCCCTTCTAAAGCCCAGAAAAGGCAAAAATAGAAAATGATCCCAAATTGAGCTCAGAATGGCCAAAAACCTCTTCTAAAGGCCAGAAAAGGCCAAAATAGAAAATGATCCCAAATTGAGCTCAGAATGGCCAAAAACCTCTTCTAAAGGCCAGAAAATGCCAAAATAGAAAATGATCCCAAATTGAGCTCAGAATCGCCAAAAACCTCTTCTAAAGGCCAAAATAGAAAATGATCCCAAATTAAGCTCAGAATGGCCGAAAACCCCTTCTAAAGGCCAGAAAAGGCCAAAATAAAAAATGATCCCAAGTTGAGCTCAGAATGGCCGAAAACCCCTTCTAAGGGCCAGAAAAGGCCAAAATAGAAAATGATCCCAAATTGAGCACAGAATCACCAAAAACCCCTTTTAAAGGCCAGAAAAGGCCAAAATAGGAAATGATCCCAAATTGAGCTCAGAATGGCCAAAAACCTCTTCTAAAGGCCAGAAAAGGCAAAAATAGATAATGATCCCAAATTGAGCTCAGAATGGCCAAAAACCCCTTCTAGGGGCCAGAAAAGGCCAAAATAGAAAATGATCCCAAATTGAGCACAGAATCACCAAAAACCCCTTTTAAAGGCCAGAAAAAGCCATGATAGAAAATGATCCCAAATTGAGCTCAGAATGGCCAAAAACCTCTTCTAAAGGCCAGAAAAGGCCAAAATAGAAAATGATCCCAAATTGAGCACAGAATGGCCGAAAACCCCTTCTAAAGGCCAGAAAAGGCCAAAATAAGAAAATGATCTTAAATTTAGCACAGAATGGCCGAAAACCCCTTCTAAAGGCCAGAAAAGGTCAAAATAGAAAATGAACTTAAATTGAGCTCAGAATGGCCGAAAACCTCTTCTAAAGGCCAGAAAAGGCCAAAATAGAAAATGATCCCAAATTGAGCTCAGAATGGCCGAAAACCTCTTCTAAAGGCCAGAAAAGGCCAAAATAGAAAATGATCTTAAATTGAGCTCAGAATGGCCGAAAACCTCTTCTAAAGGCCAGAAAAGGCCAAAATAGAAAATGATCCCAAATTGAGCTCAGAATGGCCAAAAACCTCTTCTAAGGGCCAGAAAAGGCCAAAATAGAAAATGATCCCAAATTGAGCTCAGAATGGCCAAAAACCTCTTCTAAAGGCCAGAAAAGGCCAAAATAGAAAATGATCCCAAATTGAGCTCAGAATGGTCAAAAACCCCTTCTAAAGGCCAGAAAAGGCCAAAATAAAAAATGATCCCAAATTGAGCTCAGAATGGCCAAAAACCTCTTCTAAAGGCCAGAAAAGGCCAAAATAGAAAATGATCCCAAATTGAGCTCAGAATGGCCAAAAACCTCTTCTAGAGGCCAGAAAAGGCCAAAATAGAAAATGATCCCAAATTGAGCTCAGAATGGCCAAAAACCTCTTCTAAAGGCCAGAAAAGGCCAAAATAGAGAATGATCCCAAATTGAGCTCAGAATGGCCAAAAACCTCTTCTAAAGGCCAGAAAAGGCCAGAATAGAAAATGATCCCAAATTGAGCTCAGAATGGCCAAAAACCTCTCCTAAAGGCCAAAATAGAAAATGATCCCAAATTGAGCTCAGAATGGCCAAAAACCTCTTCTAAAGGCCAGGAAAGGCCAAAATAGAAAATTATCTTAAAATGAGCTCAGAATGGCCGAAAACCTCTTCTAAAGGCAAGAAAAGGCCAAAATAGAAAATGATTCCAAATTGAGCTCAAAATGGCCAAAAAACTCTTCTAAAGGCCAGAAAAGGCCAAAATAGAAAATGAACTTAAATTGAGCTCAGAATGGCCGAAAACCTCTTCTAAAGGCCAGAAAAGGCCAAAATAGAAAATGATCCCAAATTGAGCTCAGAATGGCCGAAAACCTCTTCTAAAGGCCAGAAAAGGCCAAAATAGAAAATGATCCCAAATTGAGCTCAGAATGGCCAAAAACCTCTTCTAGAGGCCAGAAAAGGCCAAAATAGAAAATGATCCCAAATTGAGCACAGAATGGCCAAAAACCTCTTCTAAAGGCCAGAAAAGGCCAAAATAGAGAATGATCCCAAATTGAGCTCAGAATGGCCAAAAACCTCTTCTAAAGGCCAGAAAAGGCCAAAATAGAGAATGATCCCAAATTGAGCTCAGAATGGCCAAAAACCTCTTCTAAAGGCCAGAAAAGGCCAGAATAGAAAATGATCCCAAATCGAGCTCAGAATGGCCAAAAACCTCTTCTAAAGGCCAGGAAAGGCCAAAATAGAAAATGATCCCAAATTGAGCTCAGAATGGCCGAAAACCTCTTCTAAAGGCCAGAAAAGGCCAAAATAGAAAATGATCCCAAATTGAGCTCAGAATGGCCAAAAACCTCTTCTAAAGGCCAGAAAAGGCCAAAATAGAGAATGATCCCAAATTGAGCTCAGAATGGCCAAAAACCTCTTCTAAAGGCCAGAAAAGGCCAAAATAGAGAATGATCCCAAATTGAGCTCAGAATGGCCAAAAACCTCTTCTAAAGGCCAGAAAAGGCCAGAATAGAAAATGATCCCAAATTGAGCTCAGAATGGCCAAAAACCTCTTCTGAAGGCCAGAAAAGGCCAAAATAGAAAATGATCCCAAATCGAGCTCAGAATGGCCAAAAACCTCTTCTAAAGGCCAGGAAAGGCCAAAATAGAAAATTATCTTAAAATGAGCTCAGAATGGCCGAAAACCTCTTCTAAAGGCAAGAAAAGGCCAGAATAGAAAATGATCCCAAATTGAGCTCAGAATGGCCGAAAACCCCTTCTAAAGGCCAGAAAAGGCCAAAATAGAAAATGATCTTAAAATGAGCTCAGAATGGCCGAAAACCTCTTCTAAAGGCCAGAAAAGGCCAAAATAGAGAATGATCCCAAATTGAGCTCAGAATGGCCAAAAACCTCTTCTAAAGGCCAGAAAAGGCCAAAATAGAGAATGATCCCAAATTGAGCTCAGAATGGCCAAAAACCTCTTCTAAAGGCCAGAAAAGGCCAGAATAGAAAATGATCCCAAATTGAGCTCAGAATGGCCAAAAACCTCTCCTGAAGGCCAGAAAAGGCCAAAATAGAAAATGATCCCAAATTGAGCTCAGAATGGCCAAAAACCTCTTCTAAAGGCAAGAAAAGTTCAAAATAGAAAATGATCCCAAATTGAGCTCAGAATGGCCAAAAACCTCTTCTAAAGGCCAGAAAAGGCCAAAATAGAAAATGATCCCAAATTTAGCACAGAATGGCCAAAAACCCCTTCTAAAGGCAAGAAAAGGCCATAATAGAAAATGAACTTAAATTGAGCTCAGAATGGCCGAAAACCTCTTCTAAAGGCCAGAAAAGGCCAAAATAGAAAATGATCCCAAATTGAGCTCAGAATGGCCGAAAACCTCTTCTAAAGGCCAGAAAAGGCCAAAATAGAAAATGATCCCAAATTGAGCTCAGAATCGCCAAAAACCTCTTCTAAAGGCCAGAAAAGGCCAAAATAGAGAATGATCCCAAATTGAGCTCAGAATGGCCAAAAACCTCTTCTAAAGGCCAGAAAAGGCCAGAATAGAAAATGATCCCAAATTGAGCTCAGAATGGCCAAAAACCTCTTCTAAAGGCCAGAAAAGGCCAAAATAGAAAATGATTTCAAATTGAGCTCAGAGTGGCCGAAAACCCCTTCTAAAGGCCAGAAAAGGCCAAAATAAAAAATGATCCCAAATTGAGCTCAGAATGGCCAAAAACCTCTTCTAAAGGCCAGAAAAGGCCAAAATAGAGAATGATCCCAAATTGAGCTCAGAATGGCCAAAAACCTCTTCTAGAGGCCAGAAAAGGCCAAAATAGAAAATGATCCCAAATTGAGCTCAGAATGGCCAAAAACCTCTTCTAAAGGCCAGAAAAGGCCAAAATAGAGAATGATCCCAAATTGAGCTCAGAATGGCCAAAAACCTCTTCTAAAGGCCAGAAAAGGCCAGAATAGAAAATGATCCCAAATTGAGCTCAGAATGGCCAAAAACCTCTCCTAAAGGCCAGAAAAGGCCAAAATAGAAAATGATCCCAAATTGAGCTCAGAATGGCCAAAAACCTCTTCTAAAGGCCAGAAAAGGCCAAAATAGAGAATGATCCCAAATTGAGCTCAGAATGGCCAAAAACCTCTTCTAAAGGCCAGAAAAGGCCAGAATAGAAAATGATCCCAAATTGAGCTCAGAATGGCCAAAAACCTCTTCTAAAGGCCAGAAAAGGCCAAAATAGAGAATGATCCCAAATTGAGCTCAGAATGGCCAAAAACCTCTTCTAGAGGCCAGAAAAGGCCAAAATAGAAAATGATCCCAACTTGAGCTCAGAATGGCCAAAAACCTCTTCTAAAGGCCAGAAAAGGCCAAAATAGAGAATGATCCCAAATTGAGCTCAGAATGGCCAAAAACCTCTTCTAAAGGCAAGAAAAGGCCAAAATAGAAAATGATTCCAAATTGAGCTCAGAATGGCCGAAAACCTCTTCTAAAGGCCAGAAAAGGCCAAAATAGAGAATGATCCCAAATTGAGCTCAGAATGGCAAAAAACCTCTTCTAAAGGCCAGAAAAGGCCAAAATAGAAAATGATCCCAAATTGAGCACAGAATGGCCGAAAACCCCTTCTAAAGGCCTGAAAAGGCCAAAATAGAAAATGATCCCAAATTTAGCTCAGAATGGCCGAAAACCTCTTCTAAAGGCCAGAAAAGGCCAAAATAGACAATGATCCCAAATTGAGCACAGAATGGCCGAAAACCCCTTCTAAAGGCCTGAAAAGGCCAAAATAGAAAATGATCCCAAATTGAGCTCAGAATGTCCGAAAACCCCTTCTAAAGGCCAGAAAAGGCCAAAATAGAAAATGATCCCAAATTGAGCTCAGAATGGCCGAAAACCTCTTCTAAAGGCCAGAAAAGGCCAAAATAGGAAATGATCCCAAATTGAGCTCAGAATGGCCGAAAACCTCTTCTAAAAGCCAGAAAAGGCCAAATAGAAAATGATCCCTAATTGAGCACAGAATGGCCAAAAACCCCTTCTAGGGGCCAGAAAAGGCCAAAATAGAAAATGATCCCAAATTGAGCTCAGAATGGCCAAAAACCTCTTCTAAAGGCCAGAAAAGGCCAAAATAGAAAATGATCCCAAATTGAGCACAGAATGGCCGAAAACCCCTTCTAAAGGCCAGAAAAGGCCAAAATAGAAAATGATCTTAAATTGAGCTCAGAATGGCCGAAAACCTCTTCTAAAGGCCAGAAGGCCAAAATAGAAAATGATCCAAAATTGAGCACAGAATCACCAAAAACCCCTTCTAAAGGCCAGAAAAGGCCAAAATAGAAAATGATCCCAAATTGAGCTCAGAATGGCCAAAAACCTCTTCTAAAGGCCAGAAAAGGCCAAAATAGAAAATGATCCCAAATTGAGCTCAGAATGGCAAAAAACCTCTTCTAAAGGCCAGAAAAGGCCAAAATAGAAAATGATCCCAAATTGAGCTCAGAATGGCCAAAAACCTCTTCTAAAGGCCAGAAAAGGCCAGAATAGAAAATGATCCCAAATTGAGCTCAGAATGGCCAAAAACCTCTTCTTAAGGCCAGAAAAGGCCAAAATAGAAAATGATCCCAAATTGAGCTCAGAATGGCAAAAAACCTCTTCTAAAGGCCAGAAAAGGCCAAAATAGAAAATGATCCCAAATTGAGCTCAGAATGGCCAAAAACCTCTTCTAAAGGCCAGAAAAGGCCAAAATAGAAAATGATCCCAAATTGAGCTCAGAATGGCAAAAAACCTCTTCTAAAGGCCAGAAAAGGCCAAAATAGAAAATGATCCCAAATTGAGCTAAGAATGGCCAAAAACCCCTTCTAAAGGCCAGAAAAGGCCAAAATAGAAAATGATCCAAAATTGAGCACAGAATCACCAAAAACCCCTTCTAAAGGCCAGAAAAGGCCAAAATAGAAAATGATCCCAAATTGAGCTCAGAATGGCCGAAAACCTCTTCTAAAAGCCAGAAAAGGCCAAAATAGAAAATGATCTTATATTGAGCTCAGAATGGCCGAAAACCTCTTCTAAAGGCCAGAAAAGGCCAAAATAAAAAATGATTTCAAATTGAGCTCAGAGTGGCCAAAAACCCCTTCTAAGGGCCAGAAAAGGCCAAAATAGAAAATGATCCCAAATTGAGCTCAGAATGGCCAAAAACCCCTTCTAAGGGCCAGAAAAGGCCAAAATAAAATATGATCCCAAATTGAGCTCAGAATGGCCAAAAACCTCTTCTAAAGGCCAGAAAAGGCCAAAATAGAAAATGATCCCAAATTGAGCTCAGAATGGCCAAAAACCTCTTCTAAAGGCCAGAAAAGGCCAAAATAGAAAATGATCCCAAATTGAGCTCAGAATGGCAAAAAACCTCTTCTAAGGCCAGAAAAGGCCAAAATAGAAAATGATCCCAAATTGAGCTCAGAATGGCCAAAAACCTCTTCTAAAGGCCAGAAAAGGCCAAAATAGAAAATGATCCCAAATTGAGCTCAGAATGGCCGAAAACTCTTCAAAAGGCCAGAAAAGGCCAAAATAGAAAATGATCCCAAATTGAGCTCAGAATGGCCAAAAACCTCTTCTAAAGGCCAGAAAAGGCCAAAATAGAAAATGATCCCAAATTGAGCTCAGAATGGCAAAAAACCTCTTCTAAGGCCAGAAAAGGCCAAAATAGAAAATGATCCCAAATTGAGCTCAGAATGGCCAAAAACCTCTTCTAAAGGCCAGAAAAGGCCAAAATAGAGAATGATCCCAAATTGAGCTCAGAATGGCCAAAAACCTCTTCTAAAGGCCAGAAAAGGCCAAAATAGAAAATGATCCCAAATTAAGCACAGAATGGCCGAAAACCCCTTCTAAAGGCCTGAAAAGGCCAAAATAGAAAATGATCCCAAATTGAGCTCAGAATGGCCGAAAACCCCTTCTAAAGGCCAGAAAAGGCCAAAATAGAAAATGATCCCAAATTGAGCTCAGAATGGCCGAAAACCTCTTCTAAAGGCCAGAAAAGGCCAAAATAGGAAATGATCCCAAATTGAGCTCAGAATGGCCGAAAACCTCTTCTAAAAGCCAGAAAAGGCCATATAGAAAATGATCCCTAATTGAGCACAGAATGGCCGAAAACCTCTTCTAAAGGCCAGAAAAGGCCAAAATAGAAAATGATCCCAAATTGAGCTCAGAATGGCCAAAAACCTCTTCTAAAGGCCAGAAAAGGCCAAAATAGAAAATGATCCCAAATTGAGCTCAGAAAGGCCAAAAACCTCTTCTAAAGGCCAGAAAAGGCCAAAATAGAAAATGATCCCAAATTGAGCACAGAATGGCCGAAAACCCCTTCTAAAGGCCTGAAAAGGCCAAAATAGAAAATGATCCCAAATTGAGCTCAGAATGGCCGAAAACCCCTTCTAAAGGCCAGAAAAGGCCAAAATAGAAAATGATCCCAAATTGAGCTCAGAATGGCCGAAAACCTCTTCTAAAGGCCAGAAAAGGCCAAAATAGGAAATGATCCCAAATTGAGCTCAGAATGGCCGAAAACCTCTTCTAAAAGCCAGAAAAGGCCAAATAGAAAATGATCCCTAATTGAGCACAGAATGGCCGAAAACCCCTTCTAAGGGCCAGAAAAGGCCAAAATAGAAAATGATCCCAAATTGAGCTCAGAATGGCCGAAAACTTCTTCCAAAGGCCAGAAAAGGCCAAAATAGAAAATGATCCCAAATTGAGCTCAGAATGGCCGGAAACCTCTTCTAAAGGCCAGAAAAGGCCAAAATAGAAAATGATCCCAAATTGAGCTCAGAATGGCCAAAAACCCCTTCTAAGGGCCAGAAAAGGCCAAAATAGAAAATGATCCCAAATTGAGCTCAGAATGGCCGAAAACTTCTTCCAAAGGCCAGAAAAGGCCAAAATAGAAAATGATTCCAAATTGAGCTCAGAATGGCCAAAAACCTCTTCTAAAGGCCAGAAAAGGCCAAAATAGAGAATGATCCCAAATTGAGCTCAGAATGGCCAAAAACCCCTTCTAAAGGCCAGAAAAGGTCAAAATAGAAAATGATCTTAAATTGAGCTCAGAATGGCTGAAAACCTCTTCTAAAGGCCAGAAAAGGCCAAAATAGAAAATGATCCCAAATTGAGCTCAGAATGGCCAAAAACCCCTTCTAAGGGCCAGAAAAGGCCAAAATAGAAAATGATCCCAAATTGAGCTAAGAATGGCCAAAAACCTCTTCTAAAGGCCAGAAAAGGCCAAAATAGAAAATGATCCCAAATTGAGCTCAGAATGGCCGAAAACCTCATCCAAAGGCCAGAAAATGCCAAAATAGAAAATGATCCCAAATTGAGCTCAGAATGGCCAAAAACCCCTTCTAAGGGCCAGAAAAGGCCAAAATAGAAAATGATCCCAAATTGAGCTAAGAATGGCCAAAAACCTCTTCTAAAGGCCAGAAAAGGCCAAAATAGAAAATGATCCCAAATTGAGCACAGAATGGCCGAAAACCCCTTCTAAAGGCCAGAAAAGGCCAAAATAGATAATGATCTTAAATTGAGCTCAGAATGGCCGAAAATCTCTTCTAAAGGCCAGAAAAGGCCAAAATAGAAAATGATCCCAAATTGAGCTCAGAGTGGCCCAAAAACCCCTTCTAAGGGCCAGAAAAGGCCAAAATAGAAAATGATCCCAAATTGAGCCCAGAATGGCCAAAAACCCCTTCTAAGGGCCAGAAAAGGCCAAAATAGAAAATGATCCCAAATTGAGCTCAGAATGGCCAAAAACCTCTTCTAAAGGCCAGAAAAGGCCAAAATAGAAAATGATCCCAAATTGAGCTCAGAATGGCCGAAAACTCTTCTAAAGGCCAGAAAAGGCCAAAATAGAAAATGATCCCAAATTGAGCACAGAATGGCCGAAAACCCCTTCTAAAGGCCAGAAAAGGCCAAAATAGAAAATGATTCCAAATTGAGCTCAGAATGGCCAAAAACCTCTTCTAAAGGCCAGAAAAGGCCAAAATAGAGAATGATCCCAAATTGAGCTCAGAATGGCCAAAAACCTCTTCTAAAGGCCAGAAAAGGCCAAAATAGAAAATGATTCCAAATTGAGCTCAGAATGGCCAAAAACCTCTTCTAAAGGCCAGAAAAGGCCAAAATAGAGAATGATCCCAAATTGAGCTCAGAATGGCCAAAAACCCCTTCTAAAGGCCAGAAAAGGTCAATATAGGAAATGATCTTAAATTGAGCTCAGAACGGCCGAAAACCTCTTCTAAAGGCCAGAAAAGGCCAAAATAGAAAATGATCCCAAATTGAGCTCAGAATGGCCAAAAACCCCTTCTAAGGGCCAGAAAAGGCCAAAATAGAAAATGATCCCAAATTGAGCTCAGAATGGCCGAAAACCTCTTCCAAAGGCCAGAAAAGGCCAAAATAGAAAATGATCCCAAATTGAGCTCAGAGTGGCCAAAAACCCCTTCTAAGGGCCAGAAAAGGCCAAAATAGAAAATGATCCCAAATTGAGCTCAGAATGGCCGAAAACCTCTTCCAAAGGCCAGAAAAGGCCAAAATAGAAAATGATCCCAAATTGAGCTCAGAGTGGCCAAAAACCCCTTCTAAGGGCCAGAAAAGGCCAAAATAGAAAATGATCCCAAATTGAGCTCAGAATGGCCAAAAACTTCTTCTAAAGGCCAGAAAAGGCCAAAATAGAAAATGATCCCAAATTGAGCTCAGAATGGCCAAAAACCTCTTCTAAAGGCCAGGAAAGGCCAAAATAGAAAATTATCTTAAAATGAGCTCAGAATGGCCGAAAACCTCTTCTAAAGGCAAGAAAAGGCCAAAATAGAAAATGATTCCAAATTGAGCTCAAAATGGCCAAAAAACTCTTCTAAAGGCCAGAAAAGGCCAAAATAGAAAATGATCCCAAATTTAGCACAAAATGGCCAAAAACCCCTTTTAAAGGCCAGAAAAGGCCAAAATAGAAAATGATCCCAAATTGAGCTCAGAATGGCCAAAAACCTCTTCTAAAGGCCAGAAAATGCCAAAATAGAAAATGATCCCAAATTGAGCTCAGAATCGCCAAAAACCCCTTCTAAAGCCCAGAAAAGGCAAAAATAGAAAATGATCCCAAATTGAGCTCAGAATGGCCAAAAACCTCTTCTAAAGGCCAGAAAAGGCCAAAATAGAAAATGATCCCAAATTGAGCTCAGAATGGCCAAAAACCTCTTCTAAAGGCCAAAAAAGGCCAAAATAGAAAATGATCCCAAATTGAGCTCAGAATCGCCAAAAACCTCTTCTAAAGGCCAAAATAGAAAATGATCCCAAATTAAGCTCAGAATGGCCGAAAACCCCTTCTAAAGGCCAGAAAAGGCCAAAATAAAAAATGATCCCAAGTTGAGCTCAGAATGGCCGAAAACCCCTTCTAAGGGCCAGAAAAGGCCAAAATAGAAAATGATCCCAAATTGAGCACAGAATCACCAAAAACCCCTTTTAAAGGCCAGAAAAGGCCAAAATAGGAAATGATCCCAAATTGAGCTCAGAATGGCCAAAAACCTCTTCTAAAGGCCAGAAAAGGCAAAAATAGAAAATGATCCCAAATTGAGCTCAGAATGGCCAAAAACCCCTTCTAATGGCCAGAAAAGGCCAAAATAGAAAATGATCCCAAATTGAGCTCAGAATGGCCGAAAACTTCTTCCAAAGGCCAGAAAAGGCCAAAATAGAAAATGATCCCAAATAGAGCTCAGAATGGCCAAAAACCCCTTCTAGGGGCCAGAAAAGGCCAAAATAGAAAATGATCCCAAATTGAGCACAGAATCACCAAAAACCCCTTTTAAAGGCCAGAAAAAGCCATAATAGAAAATGATCCCAAATTGAGCTCAGAATGGCCAAAAACCTCTTCTAAAGGCCAGAAAAGGCCAAAATAGAAAATGATCCCAAATTGAGCACAGAATGGCCGAAAACCCCTTCTAAAGGCCAGAAAAGGCCAAAATAAGAAAATGATCTTAAATTTAGCACAGAATGGCCGAAAACCCCTTCTAAAGGCCAGAAAAGGTCAAAATAGAAAATGAACTTAAATTGAGCTCAGAATGGCCGAAAACCTCTTCTAAAGGCCAGAAAAGGCCAAAATAGAAAATGATCCCAAATTGAGCTCAGAATGGCCGAAAACCTCTTCTAAAGGCCAGAAAAGGCCAAAATAGAAAATGATCTTAAATTGAGCTCAGAATGGCCGAAAACCTCTTCTAAAGGCCAGAAAAGGCCAAAATAGAAAATGATCCCAAATTGAGCTCAGAATGGCCAAAAACCTCTTCTAAGGGCCAGAAAAGGCCAAAATAGAAAATGATCCCAAATTGAGCTCAGAATGGCCAAAAACCTCTTCTAAAGGCCAGAAAAGGCCAAAATAGAAAATGATCCCAAATTGAGCTCAGAATGGTCAAAAACCCCTTCTAAAGGCCAGAAAAGGCCAAAATAAAAAATGATCCCAAATTGAGCTCAGAATGGCCAAAAACCTCTTCTAAAGGCCAGAAAAGGCCAGAATAGAAAATGATCCCAAATTGAGCTCAGAATGGCCAAAAACCTCTCCTAAAGGCCAAAATAGAAAATGATCCT
>NW_026599201.1:0-25000 GCF_029784165.1 Wyeomyia smithii
GTTCAATCAGAATATCAACATCATCATACATCCAAAACCGCTGGAAAACATCAAGTAAATGAGCTTTAGAAAAACAAACAAACTTAAAATATGTTTATTCACTTTGCTATCCGGTGCTTGTGTCGCGAAATCAACATATTTATATGACAGAAAATCTGCTTTCATGATATGAATCGAAAATTTACTTCTTTTACAGAATGTAAGTAAAAAACAGATGCATCCAAAGGTCTTGTTGATACAGCCTTTCTGAGAAAAAAATGCATTCACCATTCATGCGATTGAGGGTAAGTTTTCATGTGATGTTCTATGAACTTCAACAACTAAATCAATGTTTTGCGAGTCTGAAGCCTCTGTTGAGTCGTTTTTTCACAAGGGCTGTGTTTTATTGGGATAGAAAAGTTCTGATGCTGAGGCAAAACAACCACATCGATTCTTTCATTCAGTGGATTAATTAAATGAGTTTCTTCTTCTTTCCATTGAGCATGAGAAATGAAGTGAGCGGAAGTAGGCGACACATACTCGTGTTATTTGATTCGGAGCATACGTATGTACGGGAATGTTCACAAACTTCGAGTGGACTTCCCAAATTGTGGAAGTAAGGCCGTATAGAATGGTTGGAATGTGTTGAAAACAAAAGTGGTAAAGTTAAGTCGATAGGACCCAACAAGGAAATTTACCACAAGGGAATGCAACTTTGCGACAATGCGGTGTTCACTGTTGGATAAAACTTTGCGTCGGATGGTTCTGGTGGAATGGGTCGACGAAATCTTGGAAAGTTTCCATGGAATTTCCGGTTCCGAATAAAACAAGCAACTTCGGAAGGAGAGATGGTAATGTTTTCTAGCAACCTTTATAGAGTACACTTGAATTGAAGGCTTTAGAGGCGATCAATAAAAAAAAATCACTTTTCAAAATGTTAAGTGACTGCCGAGGGATATGAAAAAAATGGATGTTTTACTGGTTTAAAAATATAAGAGTATAATAACTTAAAATAAAAAAAAAATTTAAACATATTTATGGGCTATTTTAAATTAGAAATTTATCGATAGATATTAATCACAATTTCGACGGTCACATTCAGAAATTTTCAATCGAAATCTTATGAAATGAACTTTGTTGAATTAGTTTTTTAAATTATTCACCTAGTGAGATAAACGATTATTTTAAGGTATTTTAGGGCCATGGGCGCAACTAAGCAAAATTTCTAGGGGGGGCTAGTTTTCATGTATGTCATTTTAAAAAAGAGAAAAAAGAGTTTGAATATGCTTTTTTAATGACGCTTAAAATAGTATCGTAAGAGCAGAAAAAATCACTTCGGGATAGAATCTCCGAAGATGTACTGAATATCTTGAACGCATCGTCAACGCCAAGCTTTTTCAGCAACAATGATTCGATATTGAGGAGAGCTAGATTTGGTAAACGGCTGGGCAGTGCTTTTTAACAGTTCACCCGAACTATTTAGAATAAAATAGACCCCAGTGAGGTTCAAGGCATAATGCTCTATTCCTACCTCCACGTGGTACCGACTAGGATACGAGCAACCAAGGAAAAACCGGTGGGGTAGTTGTTCTCCTTAGAGAGGCTAGGGGCGGCTTAAACAGCGACTGATCCGGACCGGACGGTTGAACTATGAAATGCGGTGTCTCGCCAGCTACATCCATGGCGGCAGCTCCGCCGCGAGACTAGGCATCGCAGCCCTAGTAAGGCAGCATACTTAAATAAACATACTACGGAGAATCAAGAATTCAAAACGAACCGGAACAATCGGCAATGACCCAGCCGACGAAATAAGGACGACGATTAGAAGCTCAGTACATGTAACAGTAGATCGCTTAACGACCCGTCGACCGGATTCTGCTGGATCAGCTAGAACCCCGCCACTTCGACATCGTTGCGCTCCAGGAGCTTTGCCTGAAAGGAGAGAAGGTACGGTGGATTTGTGGCCGCAAGGCACAGTACCACCAAAGCGGCAGGCAATCAGCGACAGGTTGGGTTTGTTGAAAATTAAAGGCCGGTTCCACAACTACACTATTCCCAATGTGCACTGCCCTCACGAAGGAAGACCTGATGCAGGGAAAGAAGCGTTCTACGCACAGCTGGAGAAACTCTACGATAGCTGCTCGCGTAGAGATATCAAGATCATCGTTGGGGACATGAACGGAAGGATAGACTTATATAAGCCGGTTATCGGCCCGCACAGCCTGCTATGCACCAACTTCGCAGCTGCCCGCGGATTAGCAGTCCAAAGTCCCTTCTTACCTCGACCAACGTACATCAAAACAAATTGACCACGTTCTCAACGACGGCCCGTTCTCCTCAGACATTACAAACGTACGCACCAATCACGGTGATGATCGGACATGACCACTTCGATACAAAAAACTACAAAACCCTGATAACCGGTAGTCCTCTACGGAAGTCCTTTTGATATTTTCGAACAGAAGGTGCCTATCGGCGAACAGAAGGTGACTATCTACGGTGGAGCACAAGCGGACGACGGATAATGGCTACAGCGCATGAACCATGAGCTACAAGCGCTGCTTGGAGAGAACCCCATTGCACACCTGGTGAAAGACAATAGGTTGCGGTGGGCCGGTCACATCGTAAGAATGCCGGACGACAACCAAGTGAAATCACTTCTCTTTAGCAACCCTACCGGCACAAGAAATTAAGGGGCGCAGCGTGCATGATTGCTCGACCAGATTGAAAGAGACTTGCGAGTGATGAGACGTCTGGGGAACTGGTGAAACACAGCCTAAAACCGAGTAAACTGGCGACATCTTGATACAGCACGAGTTACTAAAGCTCTCGTCTGACTGGTAAGGTGGGTAAGAGAGCAAGGGTTGATAATCGATCCTGGGTGCAGAACTAGTTCTTAGCCAATGAATGACGACATCTCAATTTGTGTTGATTTTGATGCTCTGATAATTAGTATGGAATGTATATATATTGAATACAATCATTCTCTGGGAAATTCTAGGGGGGGCTAAACACGTTCTATGGGGGGGCCTCAGCCCCCCCTAGCCCCCCCGTAGTTGCGCCCATGTTTAGGGCTATTTGTAACGCGGTATAATCATCAACGCCTCATTGCCTCCCCAGCTGGTCTCGAGGTACGATGCTGGCCTAACAAGCCAGTCGACGTAGGTTCGAGTCCTGACTCGGGAGAGACTGTTAGTGTCAGTAGGATCGTAGCGCTAGCCCCGCAATTGTCCTGTAAACTTAACGGTTGGCTGCGAAGTCTGTGTATAGTAAACAGAAGGTCAAGTTCCGAATCGGAATGTAGCACCAAGGCTTTGCTTTTTTTATAATCATCAACGCAAGCCAATGTTCTGATGCACTGCTGATAATTTTGTTACTCTCCTATAGCACCTTTTGACTGTCATAGCGGAATGATCGGAATTTATAAACGCTCTGTGTTTTGATTTACTTTTCATATCATAGGTATTGCGACATTTATTCGAGTCAAGAAAATCGGCTTGCACAGATGCACAGATTGCTGACCAATTTTTGGTTCCAATAGGACAGCTCTCGGAAGAAGCACAGGAAGCATTGAACAAAATTATACGGGAAACACGTGAACATAAAAAAGTGGTACTGACGCAGGTAGATAGTACCATGGATATAACTCCATTAATTTTCGCGCCGTGTCGATGCAATATCAATCGAATTTTTCTGTGTTAAATTTTCTGCCAGAAGCAACAGCTTGAAGCATGGCTCCACAACGCTTCAGTAAATTTATATCAAGTTCTGTGGAAAAAACACCGTATTATAAATGCAAGCAAATAATCTGCAATCTTCGGAAAAATATGGACTCAAAATATGGCTATTTTGAGTAAAAAAACTAGAAATATCTTTACAACTAATAAAAACATCAAAAAGAAAAATGTGAGGTTTAGCAGAATGAACAAAATCTTAGAACATCTTGAATTGTTTCGACGATTACAGAAAAGTTCTCTTTTGATTGCGAACAGAGTAGTTGATGTTATTTTGTGGTGATATATAATTGTTAATTTACGTGTGAAATAGTGAAGTGATTCACGGTAGATATATTCTTACGTGTGTCGGTAGTGAATCTACAAAAGGCTAAGTACATGAACAGTTGCTTTAAGCAGCAAATTCGCGTTAAAGTTTGTTAAAATAAAATCCCCCCGACGCTTTCAAAGCAGCGGTGGTGGCGATCATTTTTTTTGCCTCTGTCTCTTGTTTCTCTGCATGTCTATTGGTATAGCGTCCCGTGTTAACGTGTTTGTGTGCGATGATTTGCTCTGGCTGTGGTACGGCAATTGTCCTATCGGATTTGCCGTTGAAATGTGTGGGCTTCAACTGTGCACGTTTGTTTCACTACAAGTGTACTGGACTCACCAAGGCAACGGCAAAGATAGTTACAGATAATGATAATCTTTGCTTCAAGTGTGACGAATGTTTATCAAACCAGTGTTGTGGTGGGCAACATTTGATACCGGACATCAAGCGTATTGAAGAAGAGATGAAGAAATTATCTTCTCTCTCTGATTCGGTCATTGAAATGCGGGATCAAATATCGGCCCAGATAAACAGCGCGTTGAATTTCGGTATGGAACAGTTGAGATTAAATGTAAATGAATCTCTTGAAAAATTATTTTGTGAGAAATTTGATAAATTGAACAATTCGGTTTTGGAATTAAATACGCGTCAAAATAAAGCTGCAATTAATGATGCCCGCGCGCGAAATGGGACGGTTCCTTCTGAATCGGACCAAATCGGCTAGAAGCGTAGAATTGATGACGATAATAGTGATGATGTTTTTGATGACGGCGTGACTTTTGCGCAAGTCGTGAAGGGTCGCCGTAAAAATATTAAAACGAGTATTAGTAATAATAATAATATAAATGATGGTTTTAAGCCCGTTAAACATAAGACTCGTCCGGTCATTGTGATCAAACCGAAAGAGTCCAAACAAGCTTGCGAGGAAACTCGGAAGTTTTTGAAAACAAAATTAGATCCAAAAACACACAAAGTGAGTAATTTTAGGAACGGTAAAGATGGTTCCATTATTGTTGAATGCGCTGTTGGCGAAAATATTGATAAGTTGAAGTGGGTATGAGCGAGAATCTTTCTCCTGATGTTTTCATTGACTTTTTAAAGAGTCAAAATGAAGGTATCAAAATTAATGATGTAAAAGTAATAAACTCGTATGAAAATCCACGCTTTCGGTATAACAAGTATAGCACGGTAATAGAGGTTGATTTGGAAACGTATAACAGCTTGTTATCTGCTAAGCAAGTAAATGTAGAATTTGATCGGTGCTTAGTATTTCCCGCGGTAAATGTTTTAAGATGCTTCAAATGTGGAGAATTTGGGCACAAGAGCATGGATTGCAAAAATTGTGATACGTGTTCCAGGTGTAGCCTAAAACACAAAACATCTGAATGCACGTCTACTGTTTTGAAATGCGTTAATTGTTTAAAGACGAATAAAGAGCGTAACATGAATTTGGACGTCAACCATGCCGCATTTAGGTCAGAATGCTTGATATATAAAAGATTATTCAATCAAAAGAAAAGCAGCTTGTGTTTCAATAAATAGCAAACAAGTTCCAAGAAGAATGTGAATAAGTTTGAATTTTTGTATTTGAATATTGCGGGGTTGACAACAAACTACGTTGCATTACGTCAGATTGTTGAAGATAAACGTCCACTTTTAGTGTTCTTATCAGAGACTCGTATTGTCGATATTGGAGCATATGATCAATATAGTATTCCTGGATATAATGTGGCTGCTTGTTTATCACGTTCTAGACAAACTGGCGGTGTTGCTATTTATGTCAGAGAATCAGTTCAATTCGAGCTTTGTCGAAACGAAGCGAAGGATGGCAATTGGTTCTTGGGCATAACAGTAGTACGTGGTATGAAGGTGGGTAATTTTGGTGTTTTGTATCATTCTCCCAATGCTAGTGATCACCGTTTCCTTGAAATATGGGAAAATTGGCTTGATGAATTTCTCGATTATAGTAAACTGAATATATTGACTGGCGATTTTAATATCAACTGGCGAGATAATACAAATTCGAAACATTTGAAGCGTTTAGTAGAATCTTTCAATTTAAAACAAAGCGTTAATGAATTTACACGTATTTCCCAGCGAAGTAGAACTTTGATTGATCATGTTTATTCCAATTTGGATTCCATTTGTTCAGTAACGGATTCTGATATGAAAATAACCGATCATGAGACATTAGTGATCACTGTATTAGACAACTTGAGTGAGAAAAATGATTTAAAAAAATTGAAATGCTGGAGAAAATATTCGAAACAGGCTGTTTCGAATCTTGTTGAAAGGAGCTTGGATTTTCCAATCGCGTCCGGTAATTTAGATGATTCTGCAGCTGTTCTTACTAGTATTTTGAAAACGTGTACGAATCAATTAGTTGAACATAAATTTGTAACCTTAAAGAACGCGAACAGCTGGTACAATTTGGATCTTTTGCGTCTTAAGCGCAAGAGGGATAAATTGTACAAAAAGTTTTGTAGATCAAATAGTCAGAGTCATTGGAATGAGTACACAATCGCGCGTAATAAATATTCACAAGCGTTAAAAAAGACGCGTTGTGAATATATCCAGAGAAAGATTACTCCGCATCAAAACAACAGCAAAGAGTTATGGAAAATTTTGAAATCTTTATTAAAACCTAGTTATTGTAATTGTAAACCGCGGTCCATAACTTTTGATGGCACATTAGAACTAACAGAACAAATAATTGCTAGTAAGTTTAATGATTATTTCATCAATAGTGTTTCATTGATCAATCAATCAATTGAACTGGTCGATGAACCGGATGAAATAAAACAGCCGACTAACGTTAATCGAGATTTGATGGTTTTCACCCAATCACAATGGATGACCTTAAAAATATTTGTTTTTCATTAGGTAAAACGGCTGGCGTAGACAATGTAAATGCTAGGGTTATTCAAGATTGCTTTAATGTTATTGGTCACACTCTGCTGAACCTTATTAATGAATCATTGCTAACTGGGCACGTGCCTAAAGTGTGGAAAGAATCGTTGGTTGTTCCGATTCAAAAGGTTGCTGGAACGATTAAAGCCGAAGAGTTTCGTCCCATCCATATGTTACACACGTTAGAAAAGATATTGGAACTTGTTGTTAAAGGTCAGCTGTTAGAATATTTAAATAGTAACTCGTTAATAATTCCGGAACAATCTGGCTACCAGGAAGGCCATTCGTGTGAAACCGCGTTGAATTTAGTTCTTGTAAAATGGAAAGATAACTTAGAAAATAGAGACACATTAGTTGCTGTATTTTTGGATCTGAAACGCGCTTTTGAAACAATTTCTAGGCCCTTATTGTTGAACACAATCAAGCGCTTTGGAATTTCGAGTACTGCATTCAGATGGTTTGAAAGCTATTTGTCTGACAGAACTCAACGGACTGTTTTTAATGATTCTGTATCTGGTCCCGTGGAGAATGATCTTGGAGTTCCACAGGGAAGTGTATTAGGGCCCCTTTTATTTATTATGTATATAAATGACATGTGGCGAGTTTTACGTTTCTGTGACATAAATCTTTTTGCCGATGACACCGTGTTGTTCATTGCAGCTAAAAATTTAGAAGAAGCTGTTTCACACTTGAATGAAGATTTACGTTCTCTAAGCAGATGGCTGAAGTATAAGCAATTGAAATTGAATATTGATAAAACTAAATTTATGATTTTCTCGCGCACCGTGGTAAATGACGATGTCTCTGTTATAATAGATGATGAGACAATTGGTCGCGTTCGGGAGATTGAATATCTTGGCGTGATTATTGATGACAACCTAAAGTTCAACGCTCACATTGACAATGTTATCAAGAAAATTGCCAAGAAGTATGGAATATTATGCCGTTTGAAAAACGAATTAACAATTAGTAGTAAAATACAGCTATACAAGTCAATCATCTCGCCCCATTTGGATTTTTGCCCTACCTTTTTGTATTTGGCCAATAACACCGATTATTGAGGTTGCAGCGTTTGCAGAATAGAATAATGCGTTTGATTTTAAACTGTGATAGATTAACTTCCTCTGCTTTTATGTTGGACGCTTTGCAATGGTTATCCGTGAAGCAACGAATTGTTTATTTGTCTATGGTGTTCATTTTTAAAATAATTGATGGTTTGCTACCTTAATATTTGTGTGATCGAATTGAAAGAGGAAGTGATTTTCATAGATATAACACTAGAAACGCGGATGAAATAAGAACACCTTTATTTTTAACCAGAGCTTCACAGAATTCATTATTTTATAAAGGTATAATTTTTTTCAATTCGATGCCAAGACATGTTAAACGTGCACCAACACTTGCGGAGTTCAAGAGACAATGTATTTCACACGTGAAAGTTTCTTTTGTACAGAACGAAATTTAAAAGCTTTTAACAATGACGAGAGTTTATATGACGAAGTTTAAACAACGGATTTATTTTGGATGAAATATTTATTTTTGAAACCTATTTATTTATTGATTGTTTAATTGAAGCCTGTAACTGACGAAGTTTTATACGAACGGATATGATTGTGTTGTAAAATTTTATTCATATTTTATATTGAATCTTTTTTAACATATAATGACAAAACTACTGTGTTCGTCGCGGTGGTGATGATGGATTTTTTTTCCTTTATGATGTTGTAGCTTAAAAAATAATAGAAAGTGACTACATAAGTTTGAGCCTCGCGCGCGGAAGTCAGATATAAATACAATTTAAACTTAATTGTTATTTGAATGCTTAGAGAATATACATGAAGTAGTTGTGGTTAGTCTGACTGAAGGTTATGAAAACCCTGTGCTAGCTTTGTGTAGCTCTACAGCAATTCACGTCTTTACCGATGTGAATCAAGTAAACAGTTTTTGAAGAAGTTTATATCTGGAAATGGAATCAGTTCGTTTTTTTTTGTATAACTGATTTTGATTACATTATTTATCTATAGATAAATCGTCCAGCTCAAACCTTTGTAGGGGTATGTGGCGGGACCATCATCATCATCAGAAAAAGTTATGGACGAAAAACTAATTTTGAGAAGTGTTCCTCGCAAAACTCTATTTCGTCATATCAGACGTATAGATAGAAGATTACAGTGTTCAGCAATTTTTTTTCTATTTTCCTACAACTTTGCTGAAGGGAGCAATGTGGTATTTTGAAAATTAGACAAAATAGTTTTTATATCTAACTACTAGGGGGATCGATCAAAAAACCGAAAACGCCAAAAGAAAGGCTTTGTTACATGGAATAAACTTGCTTAAGACACTGGGTACATAAAATCAATATTTCACAGTCAAATCTAAAACGATCACGATTTTTCGAGTTTAGACCACTGTGCTGTGGTCTAAAACGAAAAACGTGATTGAAATTAGGTCGATATCTTGTACCGTTTTCGAGTAATTAAGAAGATCAAACCGCGTAAAAAAACTTGTGTCAGTAGGATCGTAGCGCTAACCCCGCAATCTTCCTGTACACTCATAGTTGGCTGCAAAGTCTGTGTATAATAAACAGAAGGACGAGTTTCGATACGGAATGTAGCACCAAGGCTTCGCTTTGCTTTTAAGATTATTCCCCCTTTTTGACAAGTAGATTTAAATTTTTACGAGTGATAATTCCTAATTGCGAAAGCAAACCAATCCTAACATTTAAAATTACAAATTTCTAACAGTGTTGAGGTCACCGCACAAACAAACTTTGCTAACATTTATTATTAATACTTAAGCTACTAACAAACCCCCCTCGAAAAAAATACCTATATGAAAAGCTAATAAGAAAATAACTTTCTGATTCTACCCGGGTCAGAATATCATTCCGGTACCAGCAATACTCAAATAGGCTGGTATTTGACCAACTAGGAGCCGGTATTTGGCTATTTTTTCCAAGCAGAAAGTCCCAAGATGCCATTCTGATATTTTTATATTATTTCCAGAAAATTATTTTATTAGTGTTGGATAAAAGTTATTGTTGTTCAATTCTCTTGAATGCAACAATGTAAGTAACGCAACAAATAACCTTGGTACACTGTAAATAAAAATCACGTCGAAGTAAAGTGATTTGCTGTTGAATTCGCACTATTTGCCTAACATTTCAGAGTTGAATGAAAATCTTTCGAAATATATTAATGCAAAGAACGATGAAACCAACAGCAAATCACTTTATTTTCTGTTGTTATGTTTATCTTTGTTGATATGCCTATGTTTGAGGTACGGAATGTCGGTCAGTTGGATAATTTTATGAATTCACAATAAATTCAAGAGACTTCTTTTTATTTTAGATTTATCATTTTTATTTTATTTTAGATTTTTAATTTAATAACAAGATGATCCTAGAGATGATCCCTGTCACTGTATCGATGCAATCGATTTCAGGATCTGTGAAAGAGTCGTTTTATTGGTACTTTAATTTAAATGATTCAATAAAACTTACGCTCAAATACATTTTTGATCTCTGGGTAAGCGTGCTGCTTGCACCGTTCGCCATCGTCACTATTTTTGTTTCGATTTATGGTTTTGACGTTTGTCAACTGGAATTGCAGCCGTAATTCAATTGATTTAAACATTGGTGATAACACAAGAGATATTCATAATAATATGATGATGATTTCTATTAACCAGTTTTCAACGCAAGATCATTTCATTGGAAAGTGTTAATCTTCGAGAAATCAACACTAAATCACTTCAACTTGCAGTGTGATGTGACAAATTGAGTCAAGTGCAAAAACACTTGAAGTTATCGTGACATTTTTTTATAGTGTAGTGCCTGTTATACCCCTGCTTCTCGAGCAGTGGGTTTTATATAGTTTTATTTTTCAGTGTACGCCGTGTGACAAATGTCGCCAAACGGTAACACTGTCGAAAACTGCGTGACAATAATAAAACAACCTGGAGCTAGCCTCCAGCGCTGAGTTCTGTTTCATACCTCAAACTGGATAGTGTTTTTTATCGTGCTCAATTGAAGGCCCCCATTATCTATCTCCCCGGAGTTATATTTGGAAATACCATTTGGATTCAACGTTTGCTAGTGTCTACTTTCGGCAGTTCAAAGCTTAGGCAAGCTTCCTTGTTTCCTGGGGTCGAAACCCCTGAATAAGATGATAGTGTTAAAATAATATAGGTCTTATAATTTATAAGAACCCAGATATAAAAGTGCCGTTGCAACTACCTCTGACGCTGCTACCACTACTTCCACGGCTGATACCTGAAAATATTAACTCTTCAGTTAAGTATTAAATTTGTCCTCAAAAGGATAGTTTGTTAGTTAATTTGATATCGGATATGAAGCTGTTTTCTCCCTGAAAATTTGACGGCCGACTGATTGCCGCTTTGATTGCTAGCATCCCAAAAAAGTTTGTGTGTTGCCGAAACACGGCACAGCTTCACACTGGAGAAAGTGCTGGCCAATGCTCTCGCACAAGGGCAGAATTTTGCCAGAGAAATTGGTGCTGCTGCAACTACCACTGACATAGATGAAGAAAAAAAAAACTACCACTGATGCTGCTGGTACCCGTTACCACTGCTATTGCTACCCGCTACTATTTACTTGGGACCGTCCTAGTCACCATCCACTAGTAAAATGATTGGTTTAAGTCCTCAAAAGGACACATTGTTGTTTAATTTAATATCAGATATGGTGGTGAATGCATCTCTTTGCTATCCCCGACAACAGAAATAAGGCGTACTTCTGATAACACAGGGGAAAGCTGTTTTCACACTGAAATTTCGACGGCCTTCAGATTTGGATAGCCAGCATCCCAAAACCATTTGTGTGTTGTCAAAATACGGCAAAGCTTTTTCACTGGAGGAAGCGCTGACTGATGTACCTACAGCTGATGCTGCCGCTACCGCACAAAGGCCGATTTTTATTAGAACAGAAGTAGTGTAACACTAATGCTGCTTCCACTACCGCTGCTGCTTCCACTACCGCTGCTGGTACTCGCTGCAGCTACCACTGACGCTACCCGCTGTTACTTATTTGAAACCGTCCTGGTGGCCATCCACTAGTTAACCACCCGACGCCACTGGATATGGGTATCAGTGCTGCAAACCTTCACTGTCATGAATGGATTTCCGGTTGAAATATAAATCCTTGAATTTCAACTCTCAACGAACGAGCTTAGAATGGAAAAACTTTCAGCTCCAATCAGTTGACAGTGATAGCAGCATTTCTGTGATTTCGCACACGCTGTGTTGCTTTAGCGATGTTTATGCGGTTGAGAATGTAGATGCTTATATCACAGACTAACAGACATAACACGTCGAACAAATTTTCAATCGTTTGGATGATTCCAGTACTTTACGTTAGTAACTCTAGCACCATCTGCTGTCGTGTTCGCGCTACGTCACCGGACTTTCATTCAAAATTGACGCCGCTGACGCTCAAGGTCCTTTCAACTTGAGACATTGAAAGTGCAGTTTTGTCACGTTCGTTTGCAGTATCGAAAATTTGCAGCACTGATGGGTATTCTCCAGCAGCATGAAGGTCTCAAAATAAAGGACTGTGAGGAGCCTCCCTAGTGCTCGATACGCACCGAAAAGCGGGACACAAAACACTCCATGGATATCCAAAGGTGTCTAGCCGGCAAATCGGCTATTAAACCACGGGCATAAGGGTGACCCAACCAAACCTGAACCATTCCTACGCTGCCTAGCAATTACTATACCAAGCAGCCTCTGAGTCGTTGTCAGACATCGCCATTGTATCGGGCTCCTATCACATCCATTCCTGAAACGGTAGCTGGGTTGCGGATAAGTCCAATGTGGTGGTTATGAGGACAATGAGCAGGCTGCACGAACCAGAGAGGTCAGATTCTGTTGGAAGGTTTGGCAAAGCTAAATCTGGATCTGGACAACGTTGGAACCTGCGCAAGACTGATAGTGAACTGGTGGGTAGACGATAGCGGCACCAGGGCTCTACATTTTCGAAACAAAACAAACAATTTCTCACACCGCAATACGCAGTTGGCATGCAAGTTCCGATCAATATTTTGAAGAATTATTTTGCTGTTGACCACTAGCGCCCCGTAGCCACTTCGGGTTGTGAGACTGGTGTTGGCGTCCTCTGTTTTATATCGTCACGATTTTCTTTTCTCCCTTTTCCCTATATATATATATATATATATATATATATATATATATATATATATATATATATATATATATATATATATATATATATATATATATATATATATATATATATATATATATATATATATATATATATATATATATATATATATATATATATATATATATATATATATATATATATATATATATATATGCGTGAAGTACTGTATGGAAGCCCCCTGTCTCCGTCAGCGCTCATTGCCATTTTCAATTGAGAATCGTCTTGCGAGAGTGACGGTGATAATCTCCGCTTTGAATTGAAAACCATTGCTTTCATTTTCAATCCCTTCAGCTGTCTAAATCAAAGCAAGAGCTTTTGAGTAGTTTTCATGTGACTCACAAAGTTCTCGAATACGTTACAAATGTTTTTCAGTTGAAAGCGACGGGTCAAAGCGTCACTATAACCTGGTAATTGTCAGTTGAAAATGACTTTGTCAGGCTCTGAAGCCAATTGCGACCACCAGTGCGTTAGCCACAGCGTGATGTGGCAAGCGACGGGTTGAGCAAACATTCCGACCGTCCGCAGGGGGTAGACACCGCATTTCGATAGCGAGGTACTCGAAGTGGCAATGAAAAAAAAAAACTCAGGGGAGACTGGTGGCACCCCCAGGGGTGAACAACTAGTTGCCACACATCTGTAAGTTCACTGGTGGACAGAAGCGATAGCGGACCTTCGTAGTAGGTGCCTCTGTGCAAGACGGAGGACAGATCACGCGCGAACCGACGAACGACGACGCTGTGTGGCATTTAGAACACCTGGAGAGCAATCATCAGCGATGCTGAAACGCATCATCGAGGGACTCTTTCCACGTCCTGAGCCAAGTCGTTGGTCTTCAGTCGAGTCTCGTGTTCGGCGTTCCAGTATCTCAGAAACAAACTAGGGAAGGTCGTCCAACCTGCCGAAAATCCAATCCACGAGCGACGGCTGCCGCACCGAGGTCGAGGAGGTGGCAAGCGTTACGAACGTGATTATTAATTTCTTTTAGGTGAGCAAGACACCGGGACCGGATGGAATCCCGAACCTGGCCATCGAGTTAGCCATAAAAGAGGTTTCCAGGCTGCTGCGGGTCGTCATGAAGAGGTGCCTGGAAGACTGCCTCTTCCCGCAGTGGTGGAAGCGACAGAGACTGGATATATTGCCAAAAGCTAGGAAACCGCCAGGGGATCCAACGGTTAATAGATCTAGTTGTTTATTGGACACTGCAGGTGAGAGGATTATTTTCAACAAACTAGCGGAGTACACAGAGGTTATAGAAGGTCTGGCAATCAACCAGTTCAGCTTGCGCCTATGAGTGTTTTGTTTATATACCGTGTCGTTGTATAAGATTTTGGAAAATTACTTCCAGAATCGAGTACTAGTTTACAACACGGAGGAGCGTCAAAAATGCATCCAAATTACCGAATGAGTTTCGCAAGGTTGCATCCTGAGCGTGGTGTTGTGGAATGTCATGTATGACGGAGTGTTGAAACTCCGAGTGTTGATCGCCGGTTATGCGGACGACATAACGTTGGAGGTTTACAGCGAGTCGATCGGAGAGGTCTAGTTGGCGGCCGCGCTCTTTATACGCAAGGTTTAGAACTGCACTTTAAGAAACCGGTCTCTCATATGATGTCGAATTGCTCAGTGGTGTATGGCAGCAAATGAAAATTGGGATGGTGGAGCAGAGTGGTCCAAGGTGCTAGGTACCAATTTAATATTGAGGTTCTTTCAATTTAAAATTACCCTTATCTCTATTACTCTATAATACCTATATCTGGCATGATTGTGCAAAGATATATGCAATATGATAACGTTTGAAGGATGTACAATAATCTGCAAATTGAATAAATTTTTAATGAAATAAAAAAATGACTAATATTCTTATTCAACTTCAAACTCTCTACTAAATTAACTATGGAATTTTTACTCGGTTTTAAATTCTGGTTCGCACAATATTACTCCTATTATTATGCTCTACATATATTTTGCGCATCTGTTTATGAGCCCGTTTGAAGTTTCTCCCTACTACTCAGTAAAACAATAGACACATCTATTTACTGTCAAAATGTTATTTTGTAATATTGAGGTAACATCTTTATAAACCTATACTTGTTGTGCGTGTTTCCAAAAGTGTTCCAAATAATTATAATGTTTTTTAGAAAGTGGATCATCAAAAGCTATATAATTTGAGATGACCATTAAAACCAATTCATCACTTGAATACGATTATTCTTGAAATATTTCAAATTTTCTTCCAGAATTTTTTCCTAATATAACATTTTTCGCAAAACGTTCAAGTTTGTCTGAAACCCAACTCATATTGAACTCGTCAGTAGAGTTTTATTCATACCAGAAACAGTTGCCTACCATTTTGGAATAATTTTTTTTAATGTTACCTATAGAATCAAAATTGTTGTTGATCTATCATCTAAAATTTTCCTTATTTGAAACACAAATATGCGACAGAAAACACAAGTTAAATTCCTTCGGGTCTGATATGCTCTCAAAGAATGATACATACTAACGTTTTGAAATGATACAAAACAATGGTGTCTGTGTTATCTTTTCCCTCGATTATTGATGCAAGAGTTGATCGTTCTTTGGAAAATTGACCGGCTTCAACAAAGACCTAATTAAAATTTCAAATCACACGAGACCATCAGCCTTGCCAAACCACGCACAAACCGGTATTAGAAGCCGTTGGTCAAATGCGTGACATTCACTCATTTCACGGAGTCTCCCGATTTGCCTACTCATATAGCATTTGGTGGAACAGGCTTAGGACCAATATCTGTTTAGCGGTTGGATGGTTGTGCTGAACTTACTGAAATATGCATTGGGTGGATTGTGTTTCCGCTTGTTTTTTGGGGTAAACTTGTGCTCGTGATGGCTGCTAGGGTGTTTCAAATCGTATTATGTAATTAAGCAAAGCATTCCTAGATATATTTGTTTTTATTCGCATGGCAGATAAATTTGGAAATTTTCATTTTGTCTTATGTATTCGAACTATACATATATTTGGTCTCTGATTATAATTTTTGAATTTATGGCTTTCAACTCGAAATGGTTTGGAGACAAGAATGACTCACCCTATTGGTTACGTGAGCCACTCTCTAATGTCAGGAAACCGCACACATTTTCGTATCATTTCACAATTTTCCTCACGCAAAACAAATGGACCACACTGGAGGCATTAGTATTCACCAGCAATGTCATCGATATAAAGACAACATGCCAGAAAATGCCCCAGATAAGGCCCCCTCATTTAATGCGAGAGGTAATGATATACTATTTGTGAATTGAAAATTTTTAAGCCGAATTTTGTTAACAAAATACTTTTGTTGAAAAATCGAACTAATATTCTACTTCTGTGTTATAGTCAACCATCTTTCACACCAGGTCTGTTCGTCTGTGCTCATCCTTTTACTGAGCACAAACGCAGGACCCCTCAGTCAGTATGCATTCGGTCGATTGTGGCAATTCGGAATGTTGCGAGTCCGGTGGTCAATGGAAACATTTCTCCTCTGTCGAGCGTCAAAGTGGCCATCAGCGGTTAGCTCCTAATACGTTTTGCGTTTTCGCTTTGAATTGAGCACGATGTGAAATTAATTTCGGTCGTAATAGCTATTGATTTGCCGGGTAGCATCAGTATTCCGCGTGGGAAAAATAATTTCATCATGAAAATGGAATGTTGGAGTATAGTTTAGTATACTAGTGCTAATTTTCTTCAATTTTTCTACTTATCCGTTATTAGCTGTCGGAGCTGTGAACAATAATCATAAGATTCATAAATGCCAACTTTATTTAACTAGATATTGTGAATAGGCAATGTTTACATTAATTTTTATTACAAAAAAATCGAATACCGCTATCGTCCCTGAATACGTATTTCGGTTATTACTTATAGGTAATCAGCATCAGTGCTTATGTGGACTGCTGAAGTATAATTGAACGACACTTATTTTTTACAACTTTGTTGAAGATATATCGACCAAACTAACCATTTTGGCTCTAAAAATATATTTATCATTGATAGGCATTCGGCTCAGCCAATACTTAAAATACATATTTGTTAAAAGACAAAGCATTTTCGTTTCTAAGAATAATAAACATGTTGAGTTTTAAATGAAGTGGGTCCTTGATGAGAACATACAAATTTCAATGTACATGTTAAGATAACATCAGTTCCTAAGTAAAATAATCGCAGTAGACAGAGCTACGAAATTTCCAATCTACAAAATGAAAATCACAACAGAAATTTCATTCTCCTACGTAGAAACTGATATTGAGTGAACCCGTGTCGATTCTCACTGAATATCATGTCAGTGAAAAAAATGATATTGTTTAGAAACATCTTGAATATATTTGGTCTGAGCTCATCTATGCATAAAGTCGATTAAGTAAATAAGCATCTACATTATCAAACACATAAACATCGCTGAAATAACACAGCGCGTGAGAAAATGCAGTAGTCAGTGTTAGGCCACTGTCAACTGATTGAAGCTGTAATTTCCTTTTTAGATCGTTGGTGCTGAAATTGATATTCATAGCTTTCAATTTCAACTGATATTCTGATGCTGACAGTTAAAATTCGCAGCTCTAAAAGCAGAGCTTGGCAAACTAAACTAGAGGTGGAAAAAATGGTTCACTACAGTGAGCGGATCAGAGCGATTTTCGCTCACTAAGGTGAACTAGTTCTTTTGAACGGCCCGCTCGCGCTTTTAATTCTACATAATTTTCTGTATGGCTTATTATCAGACACCGCAAGCGAGAGACATGTGAAAGCTTCACACCCCTTATAGCAAGGCAAAGTCGTGCGCGAAGCTGCAATAGAACTCTCAGCAACCAACAACCAACGGCTGTCTGCTCTCCTATGCATAACCATCCACCAACCGCGACAGCAAAACAACTTCAACTTACCACAGTTTACACACAGGCAGGCACATGGGCTGGCTAACGCCGAGTACGCATAATAATGGAAGAGCTAGTTCTTTGAAAGAATAAAGAACTAGCTCTTCTGATCAGCTCGTGAATGGATTGCCTGCAACTATATAGATTCAAAAGATCAGTGAACCAATTCTTTCGCTCGCCTCATTTCACATTCATTCGTGTGCGTACTCGGCTTCAGCCAACCCGTGTACCTATTTGTGGACTTTAAAAAAGTGCGGTAAATCACTTACTCACTCTGAAGAACCAGCTTTATAGATCAGTTGGTGAGCGGATTGCCCACCTCTAAACTAAACCCTTCTCTCAATGCACACCACCTAACGATATACCTATTTGATTCATAATATTTTTGTTTTTTCTTAATTTTTTTTGTCTTACGTTGTCATCGTTATACAACTAAAAATTTGGAATTTTTTGAGGTGCTCTTATTCAATAACAAACAGGCCCAGTGAAATGTTGGTGGTTGTATATATGTGTTTATGTGGGTTTCGGTTATTAAAAGAGAGCTCGAACCTCTCGAGTGTACGGTCGATTCAATAATGCTTTATTATTTCTATTTCTTAGCCTATACAGGCCGCACGATCGCAGATCGATACGTGACCTTTAATGCTGTGCTCAGCATAATCGCCGTCGCCCGTTCCTCGCGCGGGTGGCGTGATAGCGTTTATGCTGATCACAGTGTTTACACTACTTAAGTTTATATTACTTTCTTTTGCTTATCTTAAAAGGGGCCGTATCCACCACACGCCCTTTTTTAATGAATTTAAAAATTAGCCTTAAGTTCTAATTTTTAAATCTATATAATGTTTGAATTGAAATTAGGAATAAAACATATGAAGTGAAAATCAATAATACAAATTGAAATTGGTGGATAATAAAAAAAAAAAATTTATAGTTTGAATTTATAATTATTACTCTAATATAATATATAATGATGGAGACACATATATATATATACATATACATACACATATATATATATATATATATATATATATATATATATATATATATATATATATATATATATATATATATATATATATATATATATATATATATATATATATATATATATATATATTTTTTTTTTTTTTTTTGTTTCAGGTGGAGGGGAAATTTGCATCCAAACCCCTGAGGTGACCAACCTCAGGGAGTGTGGGGTTGGTTTGAATCAGTGACCGGACCCACTAAAACCCCTCCAGTCTCCAGCCCATAATACTCCCCGGGACCACCGCTAGGTATTGCTTCGGGGAGCGGCTTTTGTGCTCTGTGCACCCTCTTGGTTCTATAGATCTCTTTGCTAACTTAGCTAACTAACCTGGAGACTGGCCGTTAGCTAACACTGGCGTGTCGGTGGTCAACCTGTCGCCTGTTTCGCAATTCTAAAACTATTTGAGAGGCGGCTGTACAAACCGCCCTCCAAATGTTTGGGTCTTTACACATCCTCCGAACTAGGTTGTCCGGAGTGGTGTCTGGCCCGCTCACTACCATCATGTCGCTCCGCGCATGCACAAAACGAGGGCACACGAAGAAGACATGCTCAGCAGTTTCTTCCGCATCCGCGCACTCGGGACACATGGGGGACCCCGCATGCCCGAATCTGTGTAGATACTGCCTGAAGCAACCATGACCTGACAGAATCTGTGTCAAGTGGAAGTTAACTTCTCCATGGCGCCTCCCGACCCATCCGGATACGTCCGGAATAAGTCGATGCGTCCATCTACCCTTTGCGGAATTGGACCATTCCTGCTGCCATCTGATCATCGAGAATGACCTTCTGGTGCCTCGTATACCCCTTGTGTCACGTTGATCGAAGCATTCTACGTCCTCCTTAATGGCTATGCTGATAGGCATCATGCCGGACAGGACGCAGATTGCGTCGTATGACACTGTACGGTACGCGCTCACAACCCTCAGGCACATGAGCCTGTAGGTACTTTCCAGTTTTCGACGATGACTGTTGGTACCTAACGCTTTGGACCACGCTGGCCCACCATACCTAAGTATGGACGAAACCACGCTGGCAAGAAGTTTACGCTTGCTGCCATATACCGCTGAGCTATTGGACATCATTCGAGATAGTCCTGCAGCGGCCGTTGAAGCCCTCTTACAGGCATAGTCGACGTGACTCTTAAATGTGAGCTTATCGTCAACCATAACCCCCAAGAGCTTCAAGGAACGCCTTGAGGTAATGGTGCAGTCACCGACTCTGACCACCGCCTGTTGCTCTAATTTGCGGTTGTTCACAACTATATATATATATATATATATATATATATATATATGTATTTTCCTCGTATCAAAAACACTCTATACTTATTATGACTATTCCTGTCTGAAAGATATATATATATATATATATATATATATATATATATATATATATATATATATATATATATATATATATATATATATATATATATATATATATATATATATATATAAATATATATATAAATAAATAAATAACTACGTAACATACAACCTATGCTTTAATGCTAAATGGAAAACAATTTTGAAGCTGGTGACACTCTAAACAAGTTGCTAGCTAGTTTAAAGAAATTTAAGAATTTGACAGCGCCGACTAGGCATAAAAAGATTAAAGCGGTATACGATCTATTACGAGAAATCAAGCAGATAACAGTAACCGCTGAAGGAACCGCCGACTATATTGTCATTAGAAAAAGATACAAAAAATTAAAAACAATAGCCATTGAGTGTTTGACCTTGTTAAAGGGAGACTTAAATTTAACGGTTACAGAAAACGACCCAAGAGACATAGGAGACGAAGACGACGACAAAGAAAGTAATTTAAGCGAAATAAGCCAAAAAACGATCACAATGGCTCATAAAATTGATTTGGGAGTGGCTATCCGAGTCGTTGATAAATACGACGGGGATGCTGTTTCTCTCCAGTCTTGGTTGACAACGTGGATGTCCTACGAGCTGATGACCCGGAAGTACCGGAAGTCAGCTTTGTTACCTTTCTCAAATCCCGATTAGTGGGCGCTGCACGCGGATCCCTCGAAGGCGTTCAAACCCTTGCGGTAGCGAAAGCCACACTTAAAGAGAAGTTTGCTGTCCAGCTCACCCCCATAGCGGTGGAGGCTGAATTGCGATCGTTAAAGCAGAGGAGTGGTAGAACTGTTACCGAATTTGGCAGTGAAATTGAAAAACTAGCCACGAAACTGGCAGCTGCATGGGTTTCCAAAGGCCCCCCATTTACTACCGAAGCTTCCGCTAGGCCAGTGGTGGAGCCTATAGCCGTACACACCTTTATGAATGGTTGAGGAGACAAATCGGCAGCTTATTTAGTAAAGTCCAGAAATCCAAAGACTTTGACTTTGGCTATTTCTGATGCATTGGAGGTTCAACCTCAATCATCGACGGAGCCAGCATTCTGGGCTCAGGGAAACAGAGTTCCCCATTTCAGTAATCATTTTAGTAACCGAAACCCAGGCCGTAGAGGAGGCCGCAGATTCAATAATAATAACCGTGGTTATCGTCATAATAACAATAATCAACGAAATTATAACCAAGGTTATTGCAATAACAACCATGGTTACGATAACCACAACCCTGGATATTTTAATAACAATCAAGGATACAATTATAATAATCGAAGCAATCGACGTAACTTCAACAATAACCACAACAATCCTAATAATAACTATCCTAATAATAACTACCAAAATAATAATAACAACAATAACAATGGAAACAATGCTCCTCGGAATAACAACAACCTCAACAATAATAATAATCCCCAGAGACGAAATGCAAATGTGGCGGAGGAACCATAAAAGCAACAACCCCGAGCAGAAGCAAATGTAAGAGAGTTTTTTCGTGAGTAATTTTAGCGGCGAGAGAGCTCTAAGATTGAATTTCAAAATAGATAACACTTATTTTCTTTTAGTAGTGGACAGTGGAGCTTCATGCTGTCTACTCGATAAGCGTCATTTAACGAAAAATTTAAATTCATATCTTGACACATCACGGATAATTGAAGTAAGTGGTGTAAATGGAGTAACCACTACACTAGGTACAATAGATACTTTTACAGAATATAATGGCTACATGTACCCGATTACGTTTCACATTATGGATGAGCTACCATCCAATGTCATAGGTTTAATTGGAACCAACTTTTTGAAAAAGTTTGGAGCAAAGATAAATTTTGAAAATTCTAAAATGACATTAAGAATCCCCCGATTTGAGGAAAATTTCATAATTCCTCCACGAACTGAAGTGATTGCTTTTGTTGAAACTTGTTTCTCAGAACAACTCTATTCTAACAGGTTATTCTAAATCAGGAGATACAACCACAAGTATACATTGCAGGAGCAATTGTAAAACCTGAAAAAGGAAAAATTCCTGTTAGGATACTGAACATAAAAAATAAAGCTGTGAAGGTTGATAATTTAAAATCTCAAGCAAAACCTTTAAAAAATTATGATATACTTGAGATTGACGGTGCATCAAAATATAATGTTGCTAGAACGAAAGAACTTTTATCAGAATTAAAACTGACTGAAATCCATGACAAGGACAGACCAGTGATAGAAAGATTGTGCATAAAATATAACGACATTTTTTGTTTGAAAGATGACAAATTAACAGTGACGAAAATTTATCAACCCTCGCTTACTGTTAAGCCAGATACACATCCTGTATATACCAGACCATATAAATTACCACAAGCTCACAAGGAAGAAGTCCAGAGACAAGTAGACAAAATGTTGAGCGAAAATATCATTGAGAACGCTATTTCTGAGTGGAATAGTCCTTTATTACTGGTTCCCAAGAAATCAGCTCAGGATGAAAGAAAATGGAGGTTGGTCATAGACAACCGCAAATTGAATAACGCATTGCAAGATGATAAGTTTCCACTTCCTAACATAGAAGAAGTGATTGAGTCGCTAGCAGGAGCGAAATATTTTTCTCATTTGGATCTTTCACAAGGATATTACCAATGTGAACTGAAGCCAGAAGATAGACCAATTACCGCTTTTGGTACCAGCGGAGGACAATATCAAATGACACGTCTTCCTATGGGATTAAAAGTGAGTCTTTCAACATTTTCAAGATTAATGACCGTAGCCATGTCAGGCCTTAATATGGAGAGATGTCTTGTTTATTTAGATGATATTGTTGTTTGTGGAAAGACTCTGGAAGAGCACAATAGAAACCTTTCAGATGTTTTCGAACGTTTACGTAAAACAAATTTAAAACTCAATCCGCAAAAATGTAATTTTCTTAAAACCGAATTGTTGTATTTAGGACATTTGGTATCTGTAGAAGGAGTAAAACCCGATCCTTCAAAAATTGAAATAATAAAACAATGGAGTAGTCCACGAAGCGCAGATGAGGTAAAAAGGTTCGTTGCTTTTGCGAACTATTACCGTAAGCACATTAAGGATTTTGCGAAACTTTGTAGTCCTTTAAATAAATTAACTCGAAAAAATGAAGATTTTAAATGGACGGAGGAGTGTGAACGATCCTTTCAATACTTGAAGGAGTGTTTCATGAATCCACCAGTCCTCGATTTTACCTTGCACACAGATGCATCGGGAAAGGCTTTAGGAGCAGTATTAAGTAATCAAAACACTAGACCCATCGCATTTGCGAGTAGGGCTTTAAATAAAGCTGAACTGAATTACAGCACTATCGAGAAGGAGTTATTATGCGTCGTATGGGCAATACGCCATTTCAGACCATATTTATATGGCAGGAAATTTGAAATTTTTACAGACCATCGCCCATTAGTTTATTTATTTACACTAAATGATCCTTCAAGCCGATTAACCAAGTTCCGTTTGGCTCTAGAGGAATATAAGTTTGACGTTATATACAAAAAGGGCTCGGAAAACGTAGTAGCGGACGCGTTATCACGTATTTCGATCGAAGATCTTAAGGCTCTAACACCAGCAGGTACAGCTTTTATTTGTACCAGAAGTCAAACCGCGAAACAGAAAATACAGTCTGATACATCGGTTAAGATTGATACACCGAATAATTATATTGAAATTAAAATTGGATCCATGAAGAAAAATGAAGCGCTAGAAGCTCAATTAGAGCAGGGTATTATTTGTATCGACCCTAATACGACATTGACTCACCTACGGGGAGTAATGAACCGATTAGTGGATCTTATCAAAGAAACCAAAATAAAAGGCCTAATCGTTAAAAATACGATTGAAAATAAAAAATTAAAGGACAAAATAGAAGTCCTCGATATAAAAGGCATGCCGCATATAATTATATTAGGCAGAAATACTCGTCAAATAGACGATAGAAATGAACAAAAAAATATTATAAACGATTTCCATGGATTGCCAACTGCAGGGCATGCAGGAATAAGAAGAACAATTAATACTATAAAACAACGATATCATTGGAAAACCTTAGATAACGATGCTGTTTCATTTATAAAGAGATGTACACATTGTCAGAGAAACAAGAGCCATTACACTAAACAACCAATGCAGCTGACAAGCACAGCTAGTCAAGCTTTCGAAAAAATATTTCTGGATATGGTAGGTCCATTATTGCCGGACGCAGAAGGTAACCAGTATATACTGACTACTCAATGTGATCTGACGAAATTTGTGACCGCAACACCTATTATGGACAAGACAACAGATGCCGTGGCCAAAGCGTTTGTTGAAAATGTCATTTTGAATTATGGTGTACCAGCACAGGTTCTAATGGATAGAGGTACCGAATTTATGTCTACTGTTTTTGAAAAAATATGTAAACTATTACAGGTGAAGAAGCTGAATTCCACAGCTTACCACCATCAAACAATCGGAGCGTTGGAAAATTCGCATAAAGTTCTTGGAAATTTTCTACGCATACAAACGAACAACTCTTATGGAAGTTGGTCTGCCTGGATACCGTTTTACTAATTTGCCTATAATACAACGGTAC
>NW_026599202.1:0-2716 GCF_029784165.1 Wyeomyia smithii
AATGGCTGACTGCCACTTGCGGGACTGTATGAATGCCATTGGAAGGGATTGGGGAAAGATTGGGAAGGTGTTTGAGCGTTTGAAAAAAAAAATAAATAAAAAATAAATAAAAATATTAAAAAATAATAATAATAATAATAAAATATTAATAATATAATAATAATTTCTATTTCAAGCAGTAAATGTGGAGCTGACGATTGAAAAATGTACTACACACTTAGATTTTATTGCCGAGAACTCAACAGCTGATAAATTCAGCGAAATGTTCTACAAGTTTTTGGCAGAACTTTCAAGAACTTCGGCAAACGAAATTTAATACCTGCTGGTTTACGGTAGATCGATATATTTGCTGAATGTTCGTCGAAATATATTGCTGACATTTGGTGAAAATTTCGCAGAGCTCCATCAGCTGTTGGGAAGTTTGCCGAAATAAATTAAATGTGTAACTGGGGAAATAGTTAATTAGAAATTTACGAAAAATATAGTCCAGCAAGGTGGGCCAGCCACCAAACAATACTCTCTACTGAGTAAATGATGACGTGCGATAAAGTGTGCAAGCGATACAAAATTGCTATTTAGCGAGGCTGACTTATACGTCTTGCGGTGGTGTAATCGGAAACGCATCTGACCGGAGTTTAGAAGTTGTGGGTTCGTGTCCCACCTGCTGGACTATATTTTTCGTAAATTTCTAATTAACTGTTGTAAAAAAAAAAGAACAGAATATTTATTTATTTATTTCGTCAATCATATATGTAGACTGATTCAGTTCAATTTATATGTAGACAGAAGTTATATATATATATATATATATATATATATATATATATATATATATATATATATAAATATATATATATATATATATAAATTTTTTTTTTTTTTTTTTTTTTTTTCAGGTGAAGGGGAAATTTGCATCCAAACCCCTGAGGTGACCAACCTCAGGGAGTGTGGGGTTGGTTTGAATCAGTGACCGGACCCACTAAAACCCCTCCAGTCTCCAGCCCGTAATACTCCCCGGGACCACCGCTAGGTATTGCTTCGGGGAGCGGCTTTTGTGCTCTGTGCACCCTCTTGGTTCTATAGATCTCTTTGCTAACTTAGCTAACTAATCTGGAGACTGGCCGTTAGCTAACACTGGCGTGTCGGTGGTCAACCTGTCGCCTGTTTTGCAATTCTAAAACTATTTGAGAGGCGGCTGTACAAACCGCCCTCCAAATGTTTGGGTCTTGACACATCCTCCGAACTAGGTTGTCCGGAGTGGTGTCTGGCCCGCTCACTACCATCATGTCGCTCCGCGCATGCACAAAACGAGGGAACACGAAGAAGACATGCTCAGCAGTTTCTTCCGCATCCGCGCACTCGGGACACATGGGGGACCCCGCATGCCCGAATCTGTGTAGATACTGCCTGAAGCAACCATGACCTGACAGAATCTGTGTCAAGTGGAAGTTAACTTCTCCATGGCGCCTCCCGACCCATCCGGATACGTCCGGAATAAGTCGATGCGTCCATCTACCCTTTGCGGAATTGGACCATTCCTGCTGCCATCTGATCATCGAGAATGACCTTCTGGTGCCTCGTATACCCCTTGTGTCACGTTGATCGAAGCATTCTACGTCCTCCTTAATGGCTATGCTGATAGGCATCATGCCGGACAGGACGCAGATTGCGTCGTATGACACTGTACGGTACGCGCTCACAACCCTCAGGCACATGAGCCTGTAGGTACTTTCCAGTTTTCGACGATGACTGTTGGTACCTAACGCTTTCGGCCACGCTGGCCCACCATACCTAAGTATGGATGAAACCACGCTGGCAAGAAGTTTACGCTTGCTGCCATATACCGCTGAGCTATTGGACATCATTCGAGATAGTCCTGCAGCGGCCGTTGAAGCCCTCTTACAGGCATAGTCGACGTGACTATTAAATGTGAGCTTATCGTCAACCATAACCCCTAAGAGCTTCAAGGAACGCCTTGAGGTAATGGTGCAGTCACCGACTCTGACCACCGCCTGTTGCTCTAATTTGCGGTTGTTCACAACCGTAACCTCCGTTTTATGGTGCGCTAACTCCAGTTTCCTAGAGTGCATCCAGTCTTCGACCTTGCGTATGCAGTGCGCGGCCGTCAACTCGACCTCTTCGATCGACTCGCCGTAGACCTCTAGCGTGATGTCGTCTGCGAAACCGACGATCACAACCCCTACAGAGAACTTTAGTTTCAACACCCCGTCATACATGACATTCCACAACACCGGGCCCAGGATGGAACCTTGCGGTACCCCTGCGGTGATTGGGACGCACTTCTGACCCTCCTCCGTGTTGTAAACTAGTACCCGATTCTGGAAATAATTTTCCAAAATCTTGTACAGCGTCACCGGTACGTGGATGCTCCTAAGCGCGAGCGCTATGGAGTCCCAACTGGCGCTATTGAATGCATTCTTCACGTCAAGCGTGACGATTGCGCAATAGCGAATGCCCCAACTCTTACGCTGGAGTGCTACCTCTGCCGTCTTGGTGACAGAGAGAATAGCATCCAGCGTGGATCTACCTTTCCGGAAGCCGAACTGGTTACTTGCCAGACCGTTTACACCCTCTGTGTACTTCACCAGTCTGTTGAGGATAATCCTCTCAAGCACCTTGCCCGTAGTGTCCAGCAGACAGATAGGTCTGTATGCCGATGGGTCCCCTGGCGGTTTCCCAGCCTTCGGCAACAGCA
>NW_026599202.1:3216-25000 GCF_029784165.1 Wyeomyia smithii
CATGACAGTGCGTCGCGCTACACCGTCTGCTTACACCACTCCAGTGGTCTTGGTGCGTTACTCCGCAACAATATTATACTATATATTAGTATATATATACTATATATATATACTATATATATATATTATATATATATTATATAGTATATATATATATATCAGTACTATTATGATATATATATTATATATATATATATATACTAAATATATAATATATAATATATCTATAATAGATATATACTATATATATATATATATATATATATACTATATATATATATATATATATATATATATATTATATATATATAGTATATATACTATATATCTACTATAATACCAAAATTGGAATAATTCCGTAACGCTTGATCTTATTGATATTATTCCCTCCGTACCTGTGGTGTACAGTAATCATCATCATTTAAAATCGTTCTATATCAGAAAAATAAGCGGTGACGTAAGGATTTTTTAACCGGAAAATGTTCGCTAATGTTCAGGAAAGACATTTGGAGAAAAATAATTAGTATCTGATTACTACAATTTGAGATATTATTCACAAACTACGTGAAAACATGACAAAATTATGACTTTTCATGCTGAATTTTGCCTCTAAATCAAAATTCAAAGCGATGACATGTGATTCCTATTTCATTGAAATGTTTGTTAATGTTCAGGAAAGACATTTGAGGAAAAATAATTAGTATCTGATTATTACAATTTAAGATATTATTCACAAAAACTACGTGAAACATGCAAAAATATGACTTTTCAAGCTGAATTTGCCTCTAAAATCGAATTTAAAGCGATGACATGTGATTCTTTTTTCATTAAAATGTTTGTTACGTTCAGGAAAGACATTCGAGGAAAAATAATTAGTATCTGATTACTAAAACTTGAGATATTATTCACAAAACTACGTAAAAACATCCAAAATTACCGAATTTACCTCAAAATCAAAATTCGAAATCGAAGCGATGACATGAGATTCTTTTTTTCATTAAAATGTTTGTTAATGTTCAGTAAAGACATTTGAGGAAAAATAATTAATAGCTTATTACTAAAATTTGAGATATTATTCACAAAACTACGTAAAACATGCAAAATTGTGACTTTTTGTGCTAAATTTACCTCTAAACCAAAATCAAAGCGATGACATGAGATCCTTTTTTCATTAAAATGTTTGTTAATGTTCAGGAAAGACATTTGAGAAAAAATAACACGTATCTTATTGCTAAATTTGACATATTACTCAAAAAATTACATATGTTCGAAGCATTTTTGAAGATGATTTTCTGCATGCAAAGAAACACCTTAAAATACTCTCTTGATTTTTTTTTGAAAAACATATAATACATGTAAAACTTGACTTTTTAAGCATAAGCTCAAATCGCATCTAAATCAAAATTCAAAACATGTGATTTCAATAAATTTTTCCAAATATTTTTTTGCAGAAAAATCCATGTTTTGAATCAGTGCGAGCCGAGCATAAAAAATTTACATTTCTGATGTACACTAAGGTCGCTTTATACACGGTTTTTTTTACGCGGGTTTTTTTTACGCGGCTTTTTCTACGCAGATTCCGGAATTTACGCTGTTTTTTTTTTTACGTGGATTCCGGAATTTATGCGTTTTTTTTACGCGGATTCCGGAATTTATGCGGTTTTTTTTACGCGGCACGTATCCCCCGCGTAAAAAGCGACTTTAGTGTATTCGTAGATTTGTGAATAGGAACACATTACGGGATTTGATTTACTTTTTTAACTTCACCCAAACTAGATCTTGGAACATTCAGCTGGAGAAAAGGTTTCATTTCATTGGTTTGAACATAGATTAGGAGGCGTCTTAAGCATTGAAAGCCATTTTTTATTTTCTACATAGTTTTGTGGATTAAAGCACAATTGTTAGTTATCAGAAAACCCCTACTTCTTCTCAGACGTGTTCCTTTGACACCAACAAACCTTTTCGTTTTGAAAAAAATCACAAGCATCTCTTTAGATTTCATTATAGAGGAGAAATAATTAATAGTTAATTTCCAAAAAAAAAGGTTTACTGTAAACGATTGTCAAATATCCCGAATATCACCCAGTATAGGTATATTCGAAACTGGGAAGACTCAACACAACATTTTCCAAAACGGCGGCTTCCGGCTTCAGAAAAATAACCTAAAGTGGTATTTGGCCAACCATTTCAATAATTCCGAAAGTGGTACTCCATACGTCGTTTGGTAATGCGATATGGCGACTTCCAGTTTATGTGTGTTCTGTTCTCAAAATATTGAAGTATTTAAAGTGATGATGAACTTATAAGATGTGAAATATTTTTTAAGTAAGTTGTGCTAAAGCAGTAATGAATTATAAAAAATGATTCTTGAGTTTAAAACCTTTGATCCTGAGCATCGCCGGGAACGTTTAACTAGTATATATATATATATATATATATATATATATATATATATATATATATATATATATATATATATATATATATATATATATATATATATATATGTATGTATATATATATATATATATATATATATATATATATATATATATATATATATATATATATATATATATATATATATATATATATATATATATATATATATATATATATATATATATATATATATATATATATATATATATATATATATATATATATATATGTATATATATTTATATAAATATATATTTATATATATATATATATATATATATATATATATATATATATATATATATATATATATATATATATATATATATATATATATATATATATATATATATATATATATATATATATATATTTATATATATATATATATATATATATATATATATATATATATATATATATTTATATATATATATATATATATATATATATATATATATATATATATATATATATATATATATATATATATATATATATATATATATATATATATATATATATATATATATATATATATATATATATATATATATATATATATATATATATATATATATATATATATATATATAAGTAATGCTCGAATGGTTACGAGTATTATAAAAAAAATATTTATTCACGTTTAAGACCGATTACAATAGAACGCACGCTTAAGACTAACTCGATATTCCTATCGCTAAACCTTTTATTAACTAAATCTACCTAGTCAGCACAACCAATATCGTTCGATGGGTCCTCCACGTTGGTACTCGTTGGTCGTGTCTACGTTGCCTTCCTGGGTTGTTGCTACGCTGGATTCTTCCTGGCTCATCATTTCTACGGTGCATCGATCGTTGCGTCCGATCGATGGGGCAAGTTGGCGTTGGTCGTCTCGATGTAGTTACCCTGGCTGTTGCTACGCTGGTTTCTCCTGGCTCATCAATTCCCTGGCGCATCGGTTGCTGTGGTCGATCGATGCGGCGTGTTGGCATGGTCGGCTGGGCTCGTCTTTTCATAACGTCTCCCCCCATAAGTATCAAGCGTCCTCGTTTGATGTTTAAGGACCTCGGATAATGGCGTCATGGTGTGGACTCCATTGCTTCCGTGCTTAGGCGTATCTTCATTTGTCTTAGCCGTCCCGTCTATTTCTCCTATATGTTTGGGGGTAAGAAGTTCTGGTAGCTTGGTGTGATTTTCCTTGCTCACCCTCGCATGTATTTTTCTGTAGAAAAATGCAGTGAAGAAACAAAAAAAGGTTAGTGCGAGGAGGATGACACCTCCATATGTTACCCGTTTTTGTGTATGGTTTAGAGATATTTGAATCTCGCTGAGTTCTTCTAGGTTCAGGATCCGAAGCATAAAGTTTTCTTCGTCATCTTTTGAGTAAGATGTGTTTTGTAGAGGTTTGCTGTAGATTGGAACCAGATACTCGTCTTGTTGAACTACGTCAAGCCTTCCAGAGAATGTAAGGTTGCGAATTCTAATGGTACAGTTTTCGGTTTCTACAATGGTGGCATCCCGTACCATCTTCGAGTTTCCACAAGAGTCTCTTACTTCAGTGTTTTCGGAGGTATCGATCAGGATAACGCCTTTTACAATTTCATTGACTTGGAATGCTTGTTTCGTCTTTACAAGCGGGCATGTTGGTGTTTGATGGGTTAAAATTTTGTAGATACATTCGTCTTCCACCAAGTTGTTACCCTCGCATATGTCGCATTTTGATGTTTGGGAGTAAATTAGATCGCCATGCTTAGTAACCAGGTTGATATGAGTGTCGATTCGTGTTTCGTTGATTTTCAAGGTATGAAGTTCCAAAAGGTCGTACGTCTTCTCGTCTAGAATTGGTGTCTTGATGAGTATAACTGCTTGTCCTTTGCTGATGCCGATACTAGCTGTGCTGTACTGAAAAATTTCGTCTAAATAATTCAATTTAAGGTTTTGGTTTACAAGTTTATCGAAAATGTACATTTTCTCTTCTACTGAAAGAATATTTTTGTTTAACAAGCCTATTCTAGAAAATTCTATCTGTTCCTCGATGTTCTCTAAAATATGAATAATTTTATCTGTATTCCAAATAAGGTTAATGAATTCTAAATCTGATCTCAAGCCTTGTACTGAATTATATTCTTTTGATATTTTGGAGCTGATTTTTCCAAGTGCATCTGTAATGTTGTTGATTTTGTCTTTAAAAAGTTCATTGATTTGAATTTGTCGGACTTGGTTGCGGACTAATTTGTTTTCTTGTGTTTGCAATTCTCCTAAGCTTTTATGTATGATTTCGAGATCATCATTATCTGGGTTCCCTGCAATGATTTTAATAGCCGTTCCTAGTGCATTTATTAGTGCTCTTTTTGTTCTGTGTGTATTTAAACTCCTAAGTTTTCCGTTTTCCGTTGGCTACTTTAATTTTTTCTACAAGAGTTTGTTCTAAGTGTTCAATTGTTTTGAATGACTGGGTAATTTTTTCTATATATTTTACGTTGTCTTCTAGCGACCTAAGATTGATTTTGTGTAATGTCCTGTCATATCCAGTTTTGATCCTTGCTGTTTTGATTTTGAATGCAACCAGTCCATTGCTGTTGGGAATTTCTTTGTATGTGGTAGCATTAATTGTGTGGATGAAAATTATTCTGAAAGGAAAAAGGGATGGTTTAAATGTTTAGTTTTTTTTTTTTTTTTTTTATTATTATTTTGTTAGTTTTTAATTCGGTTTTTATGGATTTTAATATCGTTTGCATCAGTAAAAGTCAATTCATCATTGGATTTAACATCCTACCGACTGCGCCAGTAATGCTCGAATGGTTACGAGTATTATAAAAAAAATATTTATTCACGTTTAAGACCGATTACAATAGAACGCACGCTTAAGACTAACTCGATATTCCTATCGCTAAACCTTTTATTAACTAAATCTACCTAGTCAGCACAACCAATATCGTTCGATGGGTCCTCCACGTTGGTACTCGTTGGTCGTGTCTACGTTGCCTTCCTGGGTTGTTGCTACGCTGGATTCTTCCTGGCTCATCATTTCTACGGTGCATCGATCGTTGCGTCCGATCGATGGGGCAAGTTGGCGTTGGTCGTCTCGATGTAGTTACCCTGGCTGTTGCTACGCTGGTTTCTCCTGGCTCATCAATTCCCTGGCGCATCGGTTGCTGTGGTCGATCGATGCGGCGTGTTGGCATGGTCGGATGGGCTCGTCTTTTCATAACGTATATATATATATATATATATATATATATATATATATATATATATATATATATATATATATATATATATATATATATATATATATATATATATATATATATATATATATATATATATATATATATATATATATATATATATATATATATATATATATATATATATATATATATATATATATATATATATATATATATATATATATATATATATATATATATATATATATATATATATATATATATATATATATTCTTCTGCGAAGTTACATAAAATTTTCTGATCTAAAACTGTCGAAAACTGAAAAGCTCTAGCGTGTGTTCTTATTACACTGAGAAACTTTGCTGAAGACTGCAAATACGTTGGATAGAGTTTCAGAATACTGGTCCGTGTATTCCATGTAATAAATACATAGCAATTGTATTTTTACATGAAACCTATGAATATATTCAGACTGAAGTATCACAAAAACACAAAAAAAACACATTTATCAAAATTTGAAAAAATAAAGATTTTTTGATGGACAATTTTTAAAAAAAAATCATGGTTTGCTAATACCTGCTAACAAATTTTGTGTAATATTTTCACTTAAGTGCTTCAAAAACTTTTGTACTCGGAAGAAAACGACGTAATAATTCAATTTCTATCGAGAAAAAATTTGTAAGAAATTATTTCGCGTGAACTCATAAAATTATCACAATAAAACGTGAAACTCAGACAAATTTTATAAAAACTCGTAGATCTTTGAAACTTGAAGAGTTAGAAATTTTGTATATTCTGTAAATTGCATAGAATTTAGAGATCTACAACTTTTGGTCGTAGCCGACGTCTTCATTGGCTAGAGCAGTGGTATTTACGGAATCGTAATGATGAACTGAAGCCAAAAATCGACCTCAGACATTTTGAATTCTAAGATGGAGACTTCCGGTGTCTGGAAAACAGCGGAAAATGACCTAATACCACCCAATATGGGTATTTTCGGAATCGTGATGATGCACTGAAGCCACAAATCGACCTCAGACATTTTAAATTCTAAGATGGCGACTTCCGGTGTCTGGAAAACAGCGGAAAATGACCTAATACCACCCAATATGGGTATTTTCGGAATCGTGATGATGCACTGAAGCCACAAATCGATCTCAGACACAGTTTGAATTGTAAGATGGCAACTTCCGGTTTCTGGAAAACAGCCAAAAATGGTCGATTTCCATCCAATATGAGTATCTCCGGAATAGAGATGGTCGGGTACGGGTATTTTTACCCGAAACCCGTACCCGACCCGTACCCGACGGGTTCGGGTCGGGTTTCGGGTAACGCCAAAAAATATTCTACGGGTTCGGGTCGGGTACGGGTAATTGAAAAACCAAGGCTTCGGGTTCGGGTCGGGTACGGGTTTGAAAAATTCTCAATTGGTCGGGTACGGGTCGGGTACGGGTAATTCAATTTTCGTGAATTGTGAGAACTCAATTTTTATCATTTGAAGCCTGGGTGTTTTCTTAATGTCGATAATCGGTAAGATCGGAGAGAAAATCGCCCATCATCACTCAACGAGAGATCGCCCAATACCTATTCTGACAGTTGTCGGCAGTCTATGCACCAAGGGAATGACATCATGCTATCGCTTTCTAATGTTAGATTGAATAGTTCTTCCTGCAACGGTTTTGATTTAAATGGAGTTTTTGTCGGGCTTTTTTCATAACTGTCAGGAAAACCGCGGAGCATTGCACAGTGGGGCGACTTAATACAAATGCTTGCCAAGTAAAAATAAAGTGTCGATAAATACGACAAAAATATGTGTATACTTAATTTTGGGGTGCTGAACACGAATCTCCATTCCACTTTTTATTTGGAGACGTTCATAAAGCACGTGACTTAATTTTTCATGATTTTTTAGCACATCTCCCCTAACTTTTTATTAAACAGAATTATATGATCTTCAACCACAAGCAACGCCACAGGGCGTCCTCTTTACAAAAACAGCTTACGTAGTTTTTGCACAACTCCTCAAATCAAACAAATTTCGCAAAAAAAAAAATTGTTTTTATAAAAATTAAAACAATATTATACATTATAATAGGTAATAAAAATTAACTACAAATCAACTTTTTCTTCGAGGCCAAAAAAAATCAAGCTCTCATTGAAGCTGCAGAGCGTTTCAAAGTAATGATATATTTTTTTTAAATATGTCAAAAAACGTCAGTATGCCGAGTTTTGAAAAGTTATAAAAAATCAAATTTCATGATATTGCACCCATATATTGGACTTAAGCACTTAAATATTTATTTATTTATTTATTTATATAATATCTGTTTTTTACTGATTTTTAGAATTTATCAATGACACTGAATCTATACTCAAAATTACAGGTTTTTGGCAAATGAAGTGAATTATCAATTTTTTCTCAAGTTATGAACTATATTAATTTTGACCTTTTAAAATTCGTTTGACCCTTTAATGTGTTTATAAAACTCGTCGTTTATTTTAAACTTTACCAGACATGCACTTTTCATAGTGGACCGATTCCTTATAGTGGACCACCCGCCTGAAACTCTGGGTTCATTATCATTCGTTCACACGCACACTCGGCTCTAGCCTGGCTCCGGCCATCATCTCAAAAAACCACATATGACATTCAGTGCATAAAATGTACGAGGTACCCAGGCATGTTGAACAAAAAAAAATAAAAAAAAAACAGGGCGGGTCGGGTACGGGTCGGGTACCGGCAATTTCGGCGTTTTTTTCTATCGGGTACGGGTTGTTAGAATAGATATTTTTCGGGTTCGGGTCGGGTACGGGTATTTTAAACAAACCAGACTTCGGGTTCGGGTCGGGTACGGGTTTGGAAATTTTCGATGAGTCGGGTACGGGTCGGGTACGGGTAAAAAGTTTCCCATACCCGACCATCTCTACTCCGGAACCAGAATGATGCAGGGAGCTAAAAATTGACCTCAGACACCATTTAGAATTGTAAGATGGCAACTACTGGGAAACTGCCAAAAATGAACGAACACTTCTCAATATGGATATTTACGTAATTGAGATGATGCATAGAAGCCAGGCATTGACCCTGAACACCATTTTGAATTCGAAGATGACCACTCGCAGTTTCTGGAAAACAACGAAAATAACTGAATACCACGCAATATGGGTATTTCCGGAATCAGGTTGATGCAAGAACAGATAAAAATGACCGACGACCAAAAAAAAAAGAAAATGACCAATATGGATATAGGGTAGGGAACATATTTTAAGCAGCTTTAGGAACCGCCTGTGTATTCAGACGAAATACTCGAAATGTGTTGGGTGAAACTCAAACAGTAGTAAATCAATCTGTTCGCTATCGTTTTCTCTATCAGAACTTGTTTTCAGATTGTGAAACTAAGTTAGCAAACTTTGACAATCGTGAATCAAAGTTACGAATCAAGGGTCACTATTCCAATCACCCCGAACCTATTTTAAGCAGTTTCCATCTGTTTTGCAGGTGTTTTTTTTTCAGCACCTGAAGTGGCTCCTGAATGGCTGCAATATAGGTTGATTTGTTTCAATTGCAATCGTTCACAGATTTCTTTGTGATTAACGGTATTACTTATATTCGTAAGGCAGCTAGACAATCAAAGTTTTCGTTTCCATCATTGAAATTGTCGATATTGATCAAAATGCAGGAGTTTGAGGCCAATTTTTCTTCGACTGATTAAAATAGGCGCTACTGCTTAAGCCGTTCCTTACCCTAATCAAAATAAAGGTGATGTACAAAAGCCAAAAGTCTAGGACGTTGTCATTCCGATGAAACCAACCAATTCAAACGATTTGTCGTTCGACTTTGATCATATCCTATGGCTGATTCGTCGTGCATCTGCAGACTATTATTATTTCCTGTATGGACTTCCTCACTGCGACCAGAATCGTAGATCTATTGTGAGAGGACTATAGGGGCCGTTCAATAATTACGTAAGCATTTTTTTTCACTTTCTCAACCCCCCTCCCTCCCTCGTAAGACATTGTAAGATTTTTTGATACTCCCCTCCCCCCTAGTAAGATATTACTGCCAGCAGATTTAGATTTTAACTTTAGTTTTATCATCCTGAAGCAAGTACAATACTTCGTTTCCCCTTCGGTCCTTATTCGAGTTAATAGTCCTTTTTAGGAATTTCACTGTCCACACCTTCATGAATATGGTTATTTGAACAGCAGCATTAACAATATTTTTCTTACGTAAGATAATCAATTTACCCCCCTCCCTCCCTTGTAAGATAACGTAAGAAAATTGCACACACCCCCTCCCCTCCTATTTGCGGCCCCATAAACAAATCGCGAGGAATCAATGGCTTTGAAATGTTTAGAATTATTGGTGCTATGACACTCATAATAACCCGGATTCCGCGGCAGATGTCACTTTGCGACGTTTTTCGCACTTACGTGAGTCCCGTAATAGGATTTTGTTCACTTCACTCTGGTTTCACCGTGAAGTGACTCCCGTAATAAGCACCATTAAATTGAACACAAAAAAGGGCGAGACGAAGTTTGCCGGGTCAGCTAGTAGTATATATTTAAACAAGTACTGTTATGTGCTCCCGAAATCCTCTATGGCTATTGGTGAAATTTCCATCGTCTACTTCATGAAATAAATTCGAGAATTCTATGAGGTACTATGAGATAAATCGGGGTGAAATTCACCCGCAAAATCCATACATTCTATTGGAAATGTGCTTTTTTCTATATGTTCATGATATATGATGATTCCTGAACTGGAAAATATCAACCACAGTTAGTTTGGAAACGAAAATAACGATATTTCAGGTTAAAAATTATTCATTGTGGATCCTAAGCTGCAGTTTGCTAAACTTACGCTCATTTGATCACCGTTAGATCGATTTCAATTTGGTTTGTTGCAAAAGTTCAAAAACTAGCTCTGAAATGAAAATCTTTATAATTTTCTGCGAATTCATCCATATTACCACAGATAACAGATATCCAAGCTAACTTTGCTTCATGTGTAAAAAGACGCAACGGTTTTTTAGCATGTCGCAATACGCATTATGGTGGCGCTAAGAACACTTAGTGGTCAATGATTCGATAAAATCGATAGTTTTCCAGCTTTTATCGATATTATCGCAATGAGAATGGTTGCCGTTTTTAAATGTAGAAATTTTGAGCAGTCGTAATGTGTACATTATCGACTTATTTATTCAATCCCTCTGTATATTTGCGATAAATTTGTTTGTTTTAGTGTTGGTTTGAAAAAATAAATACATAAACCTCACAAAATTTATGTTATATCGTTGCATAAACAGCGACTGTATAATCTGTAAGAATTTTCATGCGTCTGGCAGCTTTGACCGTAAACCAGCGCAGCCATCACTAAAGTGGTTAAAGTCGCAAGTTGCAGGAAGATGTCGTTAGCATTCCAAACGAGTAAGAATTTGAAATCTTACACACGATTTCTGGAGTTTTTTGTTCTAGCTTGGATGTCTGTTATCTGTGATATTACTTTGATGGTATGAAATAATCATTGTTGAAAAATATATTTTGAACTTTTATCAAACTTTACTCACTTCTCCAAATTTAACGTAATTAACCCTTAATTTAGATTACTTTAAGTAAATTCAATACTATTTTTGATATTTGGAAACTTGTTTGATTAAATTTGATTGAGTTTTGACTGAGTTAGAAGAATTTTTCGAAAATTTGTGAAACTGCACTGGGCATGCAAGAGTTAACTTTGACAGGTATGTGGATTTTTCAAAAGTTACATTTTATGACACGTAAACATTGCCTAGTGTTGTAAGATTAGTAACGTGTGATTAGAATTTTTATTCCGAATTTTCAGGTGATCAATTTCACCCCACTGATCAATTTCATCCCACTGATCAATTTCACCCCATTCCACGGTACTTATGATAAAGCGCTTATTGAAAAATGATCAAAAATAATAATAAGTAGGGTATCGGCTCTATTGTCGTCAGGTTTGTCCAATTATCGTCCGGGGGGTTAACGAAGTCATAGAGAACTTACCTTTTGCAGAAAGACGTTCTGCATTTTGATGAGCCATCATGCAAGAAACTGACGCTCTAGGACATCATTTACCCCCCCTGACGCTAATAGATAAAACCTGTCGATAATAGAACGGATATCCTATCTAGCTTTTTTATCTTTATGGTTAGTAGAACAAGTTGTTCTACGATTTTATAGCTGCTTTAATTATTAACAACTTAAAAGAAAGGGTTTCTCTATCTTTGAAAATAACTGATTTAAATTCAAAAAACTAATTTTTCGCTCTTACTGCTTTTATTTAAATTGTTACATTAAAACTATCTTTGAACGACTTCTAGGGCTTTTTGAGAGAAACAATTTGCAATGCTGACATCGTGAATATTTAATTAAACCTAATAATAGGGTGCCCAATAAAAACGGCTTTATTCGCAGTATTTTATTTTCAAACATCCATAATTTTTTAACCAATTAATGGCGTCGGGTCCACCTGTGCACTGCACAGCTACACTATTCCCTAATATCCGAGCATATGCAATTATCGAAATATAATAACCTATAAAAACAAGTAAGCATACTAGCGACACCCTTTAATTCAAAGCATCAATCACTTAGGTTTGATTTGCTTCTTTCATTTAAGGAAAAAGAACTTAAATAAATGTTCGGTGCACATGTGACGAAATCAACCACGCGACGCCTCTGGAACCAGTTGATTGATTTTTTATCTTTTTAGATCTAAATAGGCTTTTTTTCTAGTTTTTCGATCACAAATATGAATACTTTCGTTAAACTTGTTGTTAAAAAAAATTATTGCTGGGAAAAAACTCGAACTTGCGATTGCGATCTAATGTCAATCACCTTTATTAAATAATTTACGCTCCCGGAAGATAAACCAAAGTGCTTCACGTCAGAACCATAACTAGATATATATGCCAATCGATTATGAAAATAATTAAAATTAATCCATTATTATTATTGATAAAATTAAATTAAATTATACGGCATTTGTATTTTGATCAACACTAAACGGAACCAGCTCTCTGAATTGTAGCACGCGGTTTTTTGAAGCATCCGAGGGAATTGGTTCCTTTGTTGTATTCTTAGTCTCCTACGAAAACAAGAACATGAAACAGTTATGCTAATAATGTAATAAACAAAAAAAAACCTTAATTTAAAACCGTTAAAAACAGCTTACCCAGCAAAGTTATCTCTCATAGCAAGTATAAATATTTGTCGGAAGGAGAATCGTGATTCGATTTGACTTTAAGTAATTTCCAGTAGCTCCTGATCGATTATTCCTGCATATCAATAAAATTGAACATTATTAGTTTCCAACACTTTTAATCGAACTACTTACCTAGTATACACATCGGCATCTATATCACTTAAGTAATGTTAAATTGATTATCCTATATCCCGTTACCCAGTCAACTATCTGCGCCAATCAGAATCTACTTGGTGGTTGACTTTTTGCTGTTTCCGACGATCCAAATTTTCGGCAGATTATTGATAATTAGTACATTTATGGTAGCGACTTATAAATTTTTTATCGCCATTCTCCCAGAACTAACGGCAAACCTCAATCAATTTCTATCGGCTGTGCTCAATTTCCAACATTTTTTAAATTAATTACCGCATGGTTTCTTAGCACTGAACATTTCACTAGAACAATAATGTCCAACTTATTCGATTTTTTCACACAAAACCACCAAAGCATCCCGCGGCGACAGCGATTTGTACAAACATTTGCAACTTGCAAAAAACAAGAAAAAAGTACCGGCGCCGTCGATTTGTAGAGAGATACGTATAGCGATTCATTTAGATTTTAAAAAATCCATTGTCACAAATGTTTTTCTTGAAAATGTTACACAAACTTCGCTAAACTAGAAATTTTCTTCGGCCATTTTTCAAAAACAAAAACCTTACACAAAACAGCAGGAAAACGAGAAACAAACCCGCGACGACGGCGATTCGTACATTCGTTTCCGCAACTTTCGACTAACGGTGCTCGTTTCTGAAACTGAAGATTTTAAAAATCGATTGTCACAAATCCTGGATGTTTTTCTGGATGTTGCACACACTTCACGAAACAACAAATTTTCTTCAACTTATTCAATTTTTTCAAAGAACCAACACCAAGCAGCGAAACAACGAGGAAAAACTACCGGCGCTGGCGATTCTCGCAGCGATTCGCAACTTTCGACTGACTTTGATGTTCCGTTCCGTTACCAAAATGAATTTTAGAAAATCGATAACGTTTATTTATTAAACAATCCACTAAATAAATTTTCTTCGGCTCATTCGATTTTTCCAGTTAACTAACACAAAACAGCAAAAAAAAAAAAAAGAGAAAAACCCACCGGCGCCGGCGATTTGTAAAAAGATTCGTATAGCGATCCACAATTTTTGACTAACGTTGCTGCTCCGTTTGCAAAACTGGAAACTGTTTTAAAAATCCATGTCACATATGTTTTTCTTGAAAATGTTGCACACATTTCGCATACCTATAAATTTTCTTCAGCCAAATGATTTTTCAAAAACACAAAACGAGAAAAACCCGTGGCGACGGCGATTCGTACAGCCATCCGCAACTTTCGACTGGCGGTATTCCGTTCCCAAAACTGGAAAATTTTTAAAAATCGATTACCGCAAATGTTGCACACACTTCACAAAACAAATTTTCTTCGGCTTATTCGATTTTTCAAAAAATAAAACTTGCACAAAACAGCAGAAAAACGAGAAAAAACTACCGGCGCCGGCGATTCGTACAGCGATTCGCAACTTTTGACTGACGTTTGCGAACGAGAGCAAAAAGAATACGGATACGCATACGTACGTAAACAAGAATGGCACGTTCGTACGAAAGCAACGATGTTCGAAAGCTCGGATTGGTTAGAACGAATCGGATTCGTATGTGTTCGTATCGCATTCGTACGCCGCTGCTGCTTTCGTACGAAAGCGATACGGCCGTAAACAAGAATAAGGGTGAAGATTTCTTGTTTACGGCCGTATCGCTTTCGTACGAAAGCAGCAGCGGCGTACGAATGCGATACGAACGCATACGAATACGGTTCGTTCTAACCAATTCGAGTTTTCGAACATCGTTGCTTTCGTACGAACGTGCCATTCTTGTTTACGTACGTATGCGTATCCGTATTCTTTTTGCTCTCGTTCGCAAACGTCAGTCAAAAGTTGCGAATCGCTATACGAATCGCCGGCGCCGGTAGTTTTATCTCGTTTTTCTACTGTTTGGTGTTAGTTTTTTGACAAAATTGAATAAACCGAAGAATTTGTGTTGTTTCGTGAAGTATGAGCAACATTCTGAAGAACATTTGTGAAAATCCATTTTCAAAAATCTCCAGTTTTGTATACGGAAACCGTTTGTCGAAAGTTGCGAATGGCTACGAATCGCCGTCGCCACGGTTTTTTTTTCTCGTTTGTTCTGCGGTTTTGTGTCAGTTTTTTAGAGAAAATAAATGGAACGAAGACCTAGTTAAATAAAGTTAGTGCAACATTTTCAAGGAAAAAAGGTGACAAATGATTTTTAAAAGTCCAGTTAGGAAACGAAACAGCAGTCGAAAGTTGCAAATGACTATACGAATCGCCGTCGCCCCAGTTTTTCTGGTTCACTTTCTGTGAAAAGTTTTCTGGCCATATCAACAAAAAGTCAACTATCAGGCAGGTTCTGATTAGCTCAAAAAGTGGATGGGTAACAGAACACAGGATAATTATTTTAACATTGTTCAATTGACACCGATGCCGATTTGTATACTAGGTGTGTTCGGTTAGCAGTGGTTGAAACTTAATAATGTTCAATTCTATTCATAATGCAGGAATAAGCGATCAAGAGCTACAGGAAAATGCATGAAATCACGACTCTTCCTCCGGCAACTATTTATACATGCTGTGATTGATGACTTTTTTGGACGAATTAGGCTGTTTCCAACCATTTTGAAATTAGCAACAAAAAAGGTATTTTATTGTTCATTATTCATTATTTGCATAGCTGTTCTATGTTGTTGTTTTTGCAGGGGATCAAGTATGTAACATAGCAACCGATTCCTTCGGATGTCTCATAAAACCGCAAGCTACCTTTGAACGCAATCTCGTCGAATTAATAAAATTAGGTTATTGAACTGCTGCATGCTACAAAGAAGAGTTTTAAAAGTTGATTACGTGTGATGTTGATCAAAAATACCAGTGACGTATAATTTAATTTTATTTTATCAGAAAAATGATTGAACAAGTATGCAAAACTAATGTGAATAAATTTTATTGATTTTCACAACTGATTGTTCTTTTTATCTAGTTATGATTTTGATAGTTTTGAAGCGACGTTATGAAGCATTTCGTATTATCTCCCGAGAGCGTAAATTGTTGATAGTGGTGAATGGCATAGGAACGGAATTGCAAGTTCGAGTTTCTTTCTTGCTTATTCTGCTCTAAATTCGAAATATGAATACTTATATATTTTTCGTAAGTAGGTATAACAAAAGCATGCATTTCGAATAATCGTTGGATTTTTTTTAGAATTACTAAAATCACAACAGGTTTCAATCCTTATGGACAAAAATTAAATATTCAAAAAGCAACAATTAAAAAAAATTTTCAAGGGGTACCCAGACACGGTACTAAATGGTAAATGGTACTGTGCCTTTCAAACTTTGCGAGCAATTCCACATATAACGGGTGACTGTTTTAACCGACCATTTTTGATGTGGCTGAAACTTTGCATGGATTTGTCTATGAACAAAAGATGCCATTTTGTGCCATTCGTTTATTTGAACCACGACCCATTTTTAAAAAGCTATGTAGAAAAGGTATTGATGATTACAAATATTTTTAAAACAAAAACGGTTTGTTTGATCGGTGTGACGTCTTCGGCAAAGTTGTAACAAAAAAGTTCAAATTTTCCAGAAATATTAAAAATGAAAACCAGAAAGGTTAGTTTGATTGGTATAACATCTTCAGCAAAGTTGTACACTATAATTTTGTCCTTAAAAAAAGAATGTTTAAGAAAAAAAAATATACAGTCATCCCAGTATTATGAGCCAACCAGTATTATGGGCCAATACACTTTGTATTGGTTTCTATCGTATGTCTATAACTTGTAATAGTCAAATTTAAGTTTTGAGAACGTTGTTCACATTCACTTAATTTAAATTTGATTATTAAAACTTATTGAAATATGTTAGAAACCAATACAAAGTGTAGACTGGCCCATAATACTGGTTGGCCCATAAAACTAGGATGACTGTAGTTATAAATTGAATGTGTGTCTCAAAAAACTCACTCTGGTTTTTTTGTTTTTGAGAGAACTACACACTGTAAGTTTACCAATAACAGTTTACTGAACTTGGGGAAAAAAGTGTGTCATAACAAAACAATTTTTTAGAAGACTAACTTATCAAACAAAGTATTCTGGTTCTAAAAATATTATCGCTATTAGTTGGCTCAGGGAAAAAACCTAAAGATGGGTTTCTCGTTAGCAGAAAGAACATGTGAATCCAATTGCGTGACCCGAGTGTTTATTATTGAAAAAAATATTTTTAGAGCCAAGACAGTTTGCTTGTTGCGAATAATAATTTTGTACTTTGAAAAAGAATTTCCTTATATAAATATAAATATACACTAAAGTCGCTTTTTACGCGGGGGATACGTGCCGCGTAAAAAAACCGCGTAAATTACGGAATCCGCGTAAAAAAACCGCGTAAATTCAGGAATCGGCGAAAAAGAAAATCGCGTAAATTCCGGAATCCGCGTAAAAAAAATACCGCGTAAATTCCGGAATCCGCGTAAAAAAAACCGCGTAAATTCCGGAATCCGCGTAAAAAAAAAACGCGTAAATTCTGGAATCCGCGTAAAACATATATATATATATATATATATATATATATATATATATATATATATATATATATATATATATATATATATATTTATATATATATATATATATATATATATATATATATATATATATATATATATATATATATATATATATATATATATATATATATATATATATATATATATATATATATATATATATATATATATATATATATATATATATATACTTCCGGCCTCTAGACATTACCTCGGTTTGTAAAATACCCTTATTGGCAGGGCCGGATTTAGACGGTGGGGGGCCCGGGGCAAATTTGTTTGTGAGGCCCTCTTTTCTACTTTTCTAAAAACATTTAGAGGTAACGTTCTGAAAGGTGTCGAGCGAAAAAAAAAAGGTCGCCCAAGGACTAGGGGGGCCTTGAATCGGGAGGCCCGGGGCATTTGCCCCCTTTGCCCCCCCTCAAATCCGGGCCTGCTTATTGGCCTTCTCTTAATTCTAATTGGTCGAAACCTTTTCAATAGTTCAATAGTTCCCATCATAACATTACAATAACAATATAATTTTGCCGCATATTGATGGAGGCGTAAGTAATTCCCCTATCAACTGTTGTGAAAACGAAGATAATCTTTCGGAAACCAACATCATGAAAACATCCTTGAGACTTAAAACACCTTGCAATTAAATTAAATGATGATGAAAATTAACGATATCTACTTTTCCATACAAAAAAATCAAATTGATGAAAACGATTCAAAAATAATGAAGGTTGTTGCAATTCCCCCCACCCACCTCTCGTTACCTACGCCACCGAGATACAGAAAATTCAATATCACGGGATTCGTATTTGTACAGAATAACACAATAATCATCTTTGGTGTTTACAAGTGTTCATGTTTAGCGTTTAGGAGTTTACAATGAACAAATTTGTAGTTGCTACCCCCTCATATTCGCTTTCTCCCTTCCTGTATGAGATAGACTTCATTCAAATTTACTGAAACATATACGCTACTTTACGACCTGTATTTGCGGAATAAAAAATAATCTGTTTGGCGGTTTAAAAATTAATAAAGGTTGACCACATTCATCAACCCCACCTCCTTTCTCCTAACTACGCCTCTGAGATATAACAAAGTCACTGATGAGGATGACAAAGTTGTTACAAAACCACGTCTCATATTCGAAATCACCTGTATATCAATCTTCGCGGTGTGCATTTTAATAATTTACAAATTGTACTAAAATAAGTACATCTACCCCCCTTACTACACCACTGGGATACAGAAAAATCAAAGTTATAGAAACACACCACCAATCGAAATTGGAACGGTGAGCAAGCTAGGTGTGGAGGAGCTTACAAATAGTTAATTTGCCCCCCCTCCCCCCACCCCCTTGTTACACTAATGGAATATACGAAATTCAAAGTCGTTGAAATACAACAGTTACCATAGACTCTAATGCTCTAATACCTGTCGTGAATACGAAATGGCTTAGCTGAGGCGAAGCCCGAAAATCATTTCTTCTCACTCTCTCAGAGAGACTCATGTATTACACTCTATATACTATCGTTACTAATACATTCGAGATGGCATTCAATAAATACGGCTGAGCTGGTCTCAGCGTCAGAAGATTTTTAACAGTTAGCCTATGCAGTTCATATTAGTTTCCCGTTCCGAAAGTCCCCGGTTCCCGCTTAGTTCAGCTACGGTTCACGATATAATAATACCAATTTAATGTTGATCGATCCAGCAGATTTAAAATCATCACAGGTTAACATCATTCACCCCCTTCCCCCCCTCAAACTTTTTCCTTGCAACGCCTTTGAGATAAAGAAGGTCGAACATCAAACAGTAACTTCGCAAAAATACATCTCAAATTCAAAAACATCTGATATAAATTTGCACGGTTATCGAGGAGAAAGTTTTCACATTCATAAACCACAAATTCACCCCTCCTTGTCTACGCTTATGATATAGAGTAAAACTAATATTTTAGGAATACTCTCCGTACTCTAAAACCCCTATGTCCAAATTTTCACGGTAAAAGGTTCAATAGTTTTTGTGTCTATGGGGACGTTTTAAATAAAATCAAAACTACATGCTCATGAGCTACTAGCAACAACTGGACTGGTTTAATTCATTGATTCACAATGATCAAACGCAAAGGTAGTTACGCGCATTCTATATAAATTAGGAAAAACCTAAATACTTAAAAGAAGTTCATACAGATTTAATAGTAATTTTGATTTTTTTTGGAGTTAAATTTTTTTTCCAAAAATTTATATTTTGTGTTTTTGTTTCTCCATGATCAGATAATCATTAATGTTTACTCTTTGTAGTTTTTAGAAAAAAAAATGGAAACGATTTTTTTTGAGATTATTTTTTTAAATTTTCTTGTAAAAAGAGAAATCGATCTAAAGATGCCATTTAAACATGAAAATGTTTACCATAACACATGTATGTAGTTTTTATAGTTGGTATACATTAAAAATTTTGGACCCGTATTTATCGTGTGTGGCCAAGGTGTGATACTTTCTGAAATAGATTTATAATGATTTTTTTGGATTTTGAATGAAATTTTACACAAATTATCTAATATATTTGTTTTGAGATTTTTTGTATCTTCAATGCCACTTAAATATATCCCAACAAACTATTTAATTGGATACCGGCTCATTAAACTATAGTTAGGCCGAATTAGGCTTAATAAGCTATAAATCAACAAAATTGTTTATTGGAATCAGGTGCGCCTCCATCATCGCATTGTAATGACTCTTCTGGAGACGCGTGGTGATTTCATTACAACAGCCTAACGGTACTGACACAATAAAAAAACAACAAATTAACAAACAAGTATCTCCTTCGGACAAGCCGCAAGAGTTTACAAGAATAGCGAAGCATATAAGATCGCCCTCTTGTTACCCGCGATCTAACAGGAACAGTTGAATTTGCACAAGAAACCGTCAAAAAGGTGCCTGGGAGTTGCAAACCAATTTCAGTGGGCAACGACCGATAATATTTAGTTTCCCTGGTCAAAAATGTAGCTGGATACGCCCATGCAGATCAATAGATCAATAAAGGATGAGATGTCAGGAGGGTTAGTTCAATACTTGTAGCGGAAAATTTTGGTATCACTTCCTAGCGAGCAAAGTATCTATACAGAGGGCCATCACATCGTGTGATCATTGAACTTTGGAGCTTCTGTATTGGAATAGCCATACTGGGCGTAAAAACAATAGTGCGCGTACAACCTCTGTTAAATTGCGCTCTCCGAGAGTAAACTAAGGCGCTTGAATGAGTTCACTGATGTAACGAAAAAGCTGTGACACCTCTTTTATAGAAAAACTGGCAAAGTTGCATGCTTTTAACTCCCAAAAACCTAGAAAGTGCATATATGAATTTAATCCAATCCCGGACAAGCAGCAGGAGTTAACTTCAAAAAAGCAGAAAGCTTCGAATAGTAGGGTTTAGTGACTATTTTATTTTTCATCATTTTCTACTTACAGAGTACACGACGACAAGGCTGTTTTATAGAAGCTTCGACGAGTAACTCGTCTCATTTTTGAGTAAATAAATAAGTCCAGTCGACTCGATTTTTGTAATTAATCCATAATAACAACTCGAACGAACCACACATCCATATCCACCTTTGTTCATTGGGCTTTTTTGGGAAAGCGGCAGCCGAACTTTCGGAAAAGTGACACAACCCTTATACGTCGCAGCCGTTTACTGGGATTGCATGACAGCACACAGCACTAGCCTAGCACAACACAGGGCGGGCGGATGAAAGTTTTGCCTATGATGTTTTTCATCTTCTTTAACGCACGATGCTTTAGCGTAACGTGGATCGGCTTGTTCTGCAATTGAATACATAATAACAAAAAAAGAACATCAGCCGCACATAAATTCACGAAGTTCATAGAGACATGATTGCCTCACAGAAAAAAAGATAAAATACCACTTGTTCTAGAGGTAAACTCACCTGTTGTTTAGGCCGCTTGTAGATCAGGCTGATTTCCTTATCTGCGGGAACAACAATTAGCGGTATGCTGGATAATTGTCGGTTTTGATAGCACAGTTACCGTATCAATATCAGTTTCATCAGATTCAGTTCTAAAGTTGACACCGATTCGAAAAATAACTTTCTATGAATTTATTCGTATCATGTTAAGTACGGATCAAAAAACAGATCAAACTTTTTTCTACTATGCCGTACTTTTCGTTGATCATTTTTCTGCTGCCGCAAATAATCGGAAACATCAACAGAAACGATCACTTTTTGATAAAA